>NC_056580.1:15604088-15904088 GCF_018340385.1 Cyprinus carpio | reverse complement strand
AGGTCAAGTGTTGAATTCTACAGTATTCCCATTGTAACACAAAAATATGATGATTTGTTAGTTTTATTAAAGACAGAAGACACATGCAGGCGCACATGTATGCACAGCCATATGAGAGAAGTCAGCAAGGTAAAATTTGCATAATATCACCATCATAGTGGGTTAATTTACAACAATCATCTTTCCCCCATGATGACTATATTAGTGTGGAGCTGAGATATCATGTCAACACCTACACACACAAACCCAATGGCTTTTTCTCTTCTGCCCGTCTAATTGATTTCAAAAGGTAGCTGGGCTCATATCTGTTTACATAACAGGGAAAAAAAAAAAAACTTTTAGTAAAAGAAGCTGAATATACTTTCTATTTTTAGAGCTCTTTTAGAGCTTTTTTACATATATAAAATTATTTTTGACATCCTAATCCTGACGCATTCACAGCTAGTAAAATAATCCAGAGGAAAGTTTTGTGACTCTTTCATTGCGCATGAGTTCTCAATTAATATTCATTTACATAACAATCACATTTATCACATTTATACATACCATATATTTCTGCTAACATTCTCTAGAAGAGATACAAGTCACAGATGTTGACATGAAAGGGAATTTTGGCCTGTAAAATGAGCATAGTTTAGATAATTTAGTCTTAATCTTAAATCATTCATATTGAGGTATCTGACTTTGATTGCAATCTGAACATAGGTTGTTGAGATGTCTTCTGAATATGAAATATATATATATATATATATATATATATGTATATATATATATATATATATATATATATATATATATATGTGAGAGGAAGGATGTTTAAGCAAAAGTCTTAAAATTAGACATTTTATCAAATTAGACATTTTTTCTTTCTTGTATGATATGTTCCACATTTCCCAAAGCAAATGATGACGTGAAGAACATGATTATGAATTCTCAGATTTAGCAGTGTTTTTGTTTGTGTTTTGATTGATTGTTTAAGCACTGGCTGACAGCATCCTTCACACCAACACCAGTGAAATGTCACCAGACGCAATCAGACTGTCATAAAATCTCTCTCTCACAGACTCAGACATTCACACATTAGACTTTGGGATACCCGCTGAAAACAGCTTGCTCCATAATTTAGCATGGCTACAGTAACACCAGTGTTTTTAATGAGCAACATTGGAAAGAGATGTTTGCAGAAGAGAAGGAAAACAAATGAAATGCGCTTTGCTTCTTTCTAGCGCTATTTTTTTTTCCCATGGAAGTTTTCATGAGAGAATGGTTTAGACAGATTCTCTCCCTCTCTGCAAAACCATCTTGCATGCAATTATTCCATCAATAATTCTACCCCTTTTGACTGATCCATTTCTCATGCTGTGAATGCTCAGTAAATTGTCATATTATTCATAAACATAATTTTCTCTTTATATCAGCGGAGGCAGTCTGTAGCTCTGCTGGAAATCTAACATTGCGTTTTTATCACTGTGAAAGGTTCCTCAGCACAGCTGTGTGATACAGTAAAAACAGTAATATTGTTAAATATATTTACAATTATTATTATTTTTTATTTTTTGTATTTTTATCGATTTATATTATATTTATTCCTGTGGTTGCACAGCTGAATTTATTGCAGTTGTTACAATACAATGCAGATATTTTGTAAAATATTATAGGCAGAATAGGATACGTTATTACAGACAAAGAACTGAGATATTAGGTATTTTAGTACACATGATTTTCATAAACTTTCAATTCTGACATGCCTTAATGCCGCCATACCTTCAGATGATGCGTAATCATTACTAGCATTAGGAGCATTACTAGGGTTTTGATTGAATAGTTCACCCACTGTCATCATTTACTTACCATCATTTCAAACTCATATGACTTTATTAGCTGTTTTGTGAGTTGACAATTTTATTTATTTATTTATTTTTTTCTGAAAAGAAAGAGTGAAAATTTAAAATATGTGTGCATACAATATGGCAGCTAATTTATCAAAGCTAGTGTGTAGTTGATCAAAAAGTTAAAAGACATAGATTAAAAGCCACAAAACTTATTTAAAAATGGGATCTTCAATGAAGCAGAGAGTGAGATTTTTTAAACGTGTGCAGGAGAAGCTGAGAACATAGAAATTAATGTTGATAAATGAAGGGAAAATCTATAGATATGAGAGTGTATAAATTGCACAAATCCAGCATGAGTCATGAAACGTCACCTTACACGTGTACGTGTTTGTTGCTTTTATGACATGGACATCATTAGATTTCAACTCTTCCGTTCAATCTTTGTCTCCTACCCAATCTGAGTCACCACTTCAAACCTGCTGAAGTCTCTCTCTCTTTCTCTGACTCATCTCTCTCTTTCACCTCCTGTCTCGCTGGTTTCACCTCTGCTCCTCCACCCTGTCTTTTAATGGTTTGAGTCACCAGTCTTTCTTTTCAGCATCTCCTAACACACTCCATCTTTCTCCTCTTCCTCCATCGATCATCTATCTTTCTTTTCAGCCTTGTTTCACAATGGAAGCATCAATCTAATGATCTATTCACCACCAAACATATCTCAGTGGTAATTTTGAACCTCATAAAGCCTTGGCTGTAGCTGTAAAGGAATAGATCATCCAAAAATAAAAGTTCGGTCAACATTTAGCCATTCATGTTGTTCCAAACATGAATGGCTTTCTTCTTTAGTACACAGAAAAGTTTAGCAGTATATTTTTTGTGTGTTTTCTATACAATAAATTCATTATAAACATTATTTTACAGTAGTTATCGAAGAATGACAGTCATCATCAATGACAATCACCAGGTTTGGAACAATATGATGATGTGAAAATAATGACTAAATGTTGTTTTGGGTGAACTACTGTATAAGCAGAAAGAAGCAGCTCAATCATCTACAGTACATGTATATATGGGCTTTAATTGCAGTACTATATTAATTGTGTTTATTTATTTGATTGCTGTTAGCTTGTCAAACTGGTATTTTAACCCTGTATACCCTGAAAAAAATCAGAATATATATATTTTTAATGGAACCATTAAAAAAATAAAAAAAATAAAATAAAAAGGCATTATTTGATATATCGGTCTCATATATAATTTATATATATATATATAAATGGCTCATATAGTGTGATATAAGATAATATGGACCTCAGATCCGAGGGGGGGGGGGGGACAACCTACTTTTATTGAAATTCCCAAACTGAGTAAAATAAGTAATTTGGTACAGTTGCTGTTTACAGTATATGACCAAAAAGTAAGTTTAAATTTTGATAGCTTGTAATATAAATCAATGACATATTTATAACATTATAACAGACTACTTATATAAAATGCTATACGTATATATAATGAAATACCAAAAGGCCGTTTACTTGCTAAAAAGTATCAGTACGATAACAGATGGCATGTAGCAGATTGTTTTTAGAAAAGATCATGTTGGTGATTTAGAGGCCTTAGAAATGTGTGCATCAACTATGATACAGTAGGGTTAAAGCCTTAAGATACATTATATATAGCGTACATTAGAAGCAAGTAAGCTGAAAGTAAGTAAGCTGATAAAAATGATGGACGTCATAAAAAGCTACCAGACAGATACAATGACATTGATGTTAATACATTGCATTAAATGCAATGTTTTCATTAAAAATACAACCAAATCATTGGAAATCTACATCTGTCAAATACATAAATATAACCAAGGCTTTATAGAATCTTCAGAAACTAGGTTAAAAATACTTGTGTGGTGGTGCACAGGAAATAAATGTGTAAAGTGATGTTTTACAGAGGCTGTATAGCTGTGTTGAGCCTGTGGTTTATCTGCAAATGGATGTTCATCTTATTAGCAAGCCATTTGTGCAGTCGATATATAAAGCACATGGTTTAATCTGGACAAGTTTGTGCACTGGTCTGTGTGTGTTCAGTGATGATTTCCATCCCAGACACTACTGAACATCTTGACTTCTGAACATGTGGGTTAAATCCCCATGTTTGTCAACACAATTTACTGTAACTAAGCTCAGTTAAGAGCTAATCAAGTATGCAGAACAATTATAGCTATGACCGATGCCCCTCAAAACACACACTCACTCACTCACACACTTGCTGTAATGGCAATCCTTTCCTGTGTGTCCATCATTAATAACCACTGTCATTGTAAAATCTCTAGATGTTTTATTATTGATTGTAAGGGTTTATTCTTGAACATTCTGCCCTTTTCCTTCAGTGAAGAGTTTGAACTTTTGATTGTGTGATTGGGTGAGCATCAGCCGGGACAGACAGACAAATAAAAGTGCAGGTTTGACCGTTTGATTGCTCTGTTGTGTTCAATGGTTTCGGGATCTTGCTGTTTAAATGTCTGCTCTCTGCCTGTCAATCATTTTGCATGTTCGGATACATTGACATGCCTCTGGACAGTAGTGTTTTGGAGAGAGTTTGTACAGTTTAAAGGAAGTTACTATTGTAACATTTTTATACACTGCCAGGTTTTTAGCCTAGGAGCACTCAGAGTGAAAACAAGGATCATAACAAATTTACATTTATGTATTTGGCAGGCATTTATTTTAATATAACTTTGCTTGTTAACTGTTTGAGGGATGCAAGACTGCAAGCTTGTTTGTTAGACTATAGCTATGCATTTTTATCTGTGGTTTAGGTGTAGGCCTAAAAGTTTGGGGTCTGAAAGATTTTTTAAATATTTTTTAAAAAGAACTCTTTTATGCTCACCAAGTCTGGATTTATTACAAAAATACAGTAAAAACAGTAATTTGGTAAAATATTTTTTAAATGTTAATTTTAATTTTAAATTTACAATTTAGCTATTACTATAGGCTTTTATTTATATATAAAAAAAATATGCTGATTTGTTGCTCAAGAAGCATTTCTTCTTATTTTCAGGATTCTTTGATGAATAGAAAGTAAATACAGTACACTATCTAGGTGGATATTTATAAAAAACACCTATGCACTGTACTGGATGAGTTTGACCTTGATTGTGTCATAAAAAGCATTTTCCTCCTTTGTTATTACAGTATTTTACTGTCTTGTATAGTGATACAGCTGTGTGTACACACGTTTAGATAAGAGGAGAGAAAAATGGCATCATGCTCTTCCTTTTCCCACTGTCTTGTGATCGATCGCTGTGTGTGTGTGTGTGTGTGGACAGTTGAGATAAATCATTAAACACATTCCTACAGGAAGATCTGTTTAAAACAGTGTGAGGAGCTGATTTTGGAGTCAGCGCTGTTAAAGTCACTTTATGAGTCCATTAGCTTGTGGCATAGATTTGCGCTCTCTCTCTTTCTGTTACACACACCAAACTGAGATTTTTTTTTAGAGCTTTCAAACTTCATCCATAGTCCTTCAGACAGTTTTTTACTTGGGTCGCTATGCTGTCTGTCTGTTTAATCCAGCTTTTAATGCTGTATGGAAAGTGTTTAAAAAGTACAACCTTGAAGCATTAAAGTTTCATTGTAAATGACTGTCCTCTTTTCCTTAACGCTCTGATGTCATCAGTCTGGGACGGCCAGGAGTGGACTGTCATTGCCAGCATGAGAGTGGGGCGGCAGTTCTCCAACTGCAGTTTCTCATCAACGAGGTACCCAACACCCACACTTGCAGGACCACATATATTACAGCACATTTTCATGTACATAGTATATGTAGAAAGCATGTAGGAGTATGTAGCATATGTAGAAAGCACACATAGTGCATATGTCTGTGTTCTAATCTGTATTTTAGGAAAGACAGCTTGTGTGTGTGTAAATGCACGCTCAGATCTGCAAAAGAATACGTTTAGTTCAAGAGCTGCCTTCCCTCTCAGCCCTGTGGTGTTAATGCAGTCAGTCATTACTTCCCATCAGACTTGTCAAGTGCTGAATGTTTCTCAGCCTCTCTGTCTCGCTCTTATGCACACTCGCCACATAATCTCATGAATAACGAGAAGTTAGTGCGTTAAGAAAAGAGGGAAAGTGGGAGAGTTCATGGTGGCCATTTTGGAATATAGCAATTTAGGTATACTCTCCACTTTCTCTATCCAATTCTGTATCCTTTCTATCAGCCCATATAAACACATCTAAAGTCAAAAGAAAATGGCATTTGCAAGCCATTTTACTTTTGTAATGGAATGTTTTTCACAGTGAAGGAGAATATTCAAAGAGAAAACATTTAGGGCAGGTTTTTCATCCGGCTGGAATTCATCTGTTTGGTGAAAAGTGGAGCCAGACTTGAATCTGAGTTTGCAGTCAGTTGTGGAGATGATGAAATCTTTGCCTCAGGAATCAGGCCAGATTTATTTGAGCTTATTACCTGCTGAGAACTGAGATGGCAGTGAGGATGTGGAGATTAAAGGTCAAGTTCACCCTACAGCATCCCAAAGTGATCCTTTATTTATTTATTTATACTTGCTGATTTTTTTTATTAAATTAATATTAACCAACATTCCATTATTGTGTACTGTTAACAAGTGATGAGATTTCAAAAAAGTTGTATTACTGTACCTAAAATAGTAGCCTAAACTGATGTATAAATAGGTATTTGGCATTACTTTGTCTAGATGATGATGTAAGCTGAAAAGGAAAGTTGTTTCAGATGAAGAGAACATTATTGGATTTTGATTAAAAATGACAAAGACAAATATTTGTTTTTCTTCGGAATATCATGCTCTGATGAATTGTTCACAATAAGACACAGATGTTATTCCAGACACTGAAAATCATCTCATTTAGTGAGATATGAGACTAGGAATTGATTGGACAAATATTAGGGGTGTAACGATATACCAGTGCCACGGTTCGGTTCATATCACAGTTTTGGAGTCACGGTTTGGTTCAAAATGACCCAAATGCACAAGTGAACGTGTCTGTGCTGCTCTGAATATGGAACTCCTGTTGTGGACACATTATTCACGCAATAACGTGAGGAAAAATGACAACAAACTCTAAAAAATTCACAGAGTTTTATTATAATAATGTTCTCATTATAATGTTATGTATAAGACAGTCCCAGTCATAGTTATTAATATTCTGCATAATGTAAATATTGCAACTTACAGTTCCACAAAAGGCTGTGAGTGAACTTGACTGTGCTAGTCATGAAGATATAACAACATGCTGCAACATGGCATATTCTTTTACAGTCGTGTTCTCATTATAATTTTATGTAGCCTATATGACAGATTTATTCTGCACACATTTTTGCATGTTTGAACATTGTTACACCCCTAACAAATATTGTGCACATACATTCTTGACATTTTATCCAGAGGTGCATTATTCAGACATTACACTTCAGGGATTCAGTTTTCATTCATACTGATTTTATTACCAACACTGAATTATTGCTTTAAATAACATTCTTCATTACAAGGGATGGTACCTCTCTAACCAGATGGTTACATTCATACAATATATCCCACACTTTATAGTGAATTTCATTAGTGTTCTACTGTAATTTAATTTTCACAACCATCATCTTAAAGTGAACATGAAATCAGAATAACCCTATTTACATTTTACATTTTTTTTATTATTTTTTATTTTTTTTAAGTGCAAGTCCCTGGTCTAATTGTGAATGTGATCCATCATTGTGTGTTAATTCAAAGAAAAAATATGTTTGTCTTGTAACTTTATCTTCTTCTGAAACAAATTTCCTTTCCTGCTGACATCACTTAGGCCATGCAAGCTATTGGACAATAACCAATAGCCAAAATGTCTGTTATTTTAGTATTGTTTATACTGTATGCTATTTATTAATATTGATTAATCTTCTATAAGTTTTAGTCATTTTGTTATGTGCTTTAGTTTTTTTTTATTATTTTTATTTTTTTGCTATTTATATTTAGCTTTATTTTATTTCAGTAATAGTTTTAGAAATTTTAGTATTTTAGTAAAACATTTGTTTTATTTAATCTTATATTTATATTTGATTTAATTTTGATGTGCAGCATTCACTTTTTATCATCCAAATACTGAAGTAAATAATCTAGTCATACTCTACTTGTATTTCCTTGTTGAATATCCCATTTCACTTGGAAAATATCATATTACAGAATTAGAATGGGTTATGAATGGGAATTCACATTGACTTCGACACTGCACAACTAAAATTCCCACTTGACATCTGTTTTTCTCTGCCGATGTCCTTTGGTGTGCTGGTGCAATCTGTGTTTACCTAAACACCATCTCCATGGAAACACAGTTGTCAGTCACCTGACTGATGGATCTGGATTCAATGCACTGAGAGACAGACAAGGGAACAAAGATGGAGACAAAACCACAAGTTGTGAGGAAGATAAACTGTTTATGGACTTCTTGCTGGACCACAATCACCTTCAAATTAGGCAGTGATTTGACAAAACAAGTTCAGATTAATACTAACATGTTTTCATCCACAACATGAAATGTCAAATTTTTTTCCAGGTTTGTGCTGTATTATTTCCTTCCTGAACATTGCGGCCAGCATTTGAAAAGAAAATTAAATACGGGCTTCAAAATTTTATAGGGCTTCCAGATAATGGGTCAGAAAGACCTTTGTCATCGTGATGGTGTCAGGCATGGAGGAAAAGAGATTTTTCATACTCACAGTTTTAGACACTTGCGTCACTTTTTGCTCTCTCTCCCCTTGTTCTGTCTTCCATTAACTACAAACACCACCCTGAGTCCTGTAATACATAGAGCACAGTGTTACTTTTGGCAGTTCTCTGTCTTCAGACTGTTTCAGTCTCTATCCAAGGAGGACTTTAATATCATGAAATATGCATGAAATGCATGGAAAAGCAGCAGAGTTATACAGACTGAAAGTTATACAGAGTTATACAGACTGAAACATATTGATGTGTCAGAATAAATTAAGGTTTATAATTTCCTAGCAACTATATAAGTAAATTCATATTTAATTTGTGGCCTGGAAGATGCATTGTACACTGCATAATTTTCCCCATTATAGAAAGTGAATTTTAGGACATTGAAGTGAAAAGGGAAACACATAATAAACTTTACACATAAGCAATTCAATTCCAGTTGTGTTATAATGTACATAGTACATAAAATGCATGATTTTAGGTCACAGATAGAAAACTGACATAAGATTAATGTAGTTTTCGCACTTGAAGAAGCACAGTGGCTTATGCTATGAGCTGTGCCGCTGACGACTGAAATAAAAAAACACCAGTCTAAATTTCACAAATTGGTGTAACTGTCTTTGTTAGTGAACGTCGATATTGGTGTGAACTTGCAATCTCACTGCATGGATTGAGTGTTGTTGTGTCCATAGGGGGCGCTGGTCACAGCTTGTGCAGATGACACGTTGCATCTTTGGAACTTGCGACAGCGACGTCCGGCTATCCTACACTCGCTCAAATTCAACAGAGAGCGGTGAGTATAGTTTATATACAGTACACAACTGTGTACACTATTTTTCAGGAATGCACAGGCACGTGCACAGAGCACACAAAATATATCAAGTCAAAAATTAACTTTCCAAGGATTTAATAAAAAAAAAAGAAATAAAAAATCATTTAATTTTACATTGAATGTGAGAATCCATCTTAATATTTCAACTTGAGGAGAACTTGCTGACTGCCCAAGGTTGCAGAGCATTGGTCAGAATGAATATGTGATAAACTAAACACAGATAGCTCAAGGCTGCAGAGTGAAGCCAAGACTCAATATTTTAAAATGTTGTAGCTCCTGTATTCTCTCTTCTGGTTTGTTTCTGAGCAAGTAGTGAGGATTTTCTTCTCATAAAATGCAATGGGCACAGTACAGTATTTATTTAATGAAAAGATAAATCCATCATAACAAATATAGTATTATCCTTACTACGTTACCCTACATTAATCATTAGCGTTTTTGTTGTGCATGAATAATATACATTTATACATAATTGACTGCATTAAAATTTATAATATTTTAAAATGAATGTATAATTATTTACAGTATATCATTCTTTTATATACAAAATATGTACTTTTTAATGTTTATTCTTATCAGTATGTGGTTGTTAGGGTCTTTGTTATTTATGTTTGTTAAATATAAGTATGTATGTTATTATATGTAATATATAAAATATAATTTTATGTATAAAATAAGCAATTTATGTTTAAAAGGTTTCCCTAAGTAGGTGTTTGTTGGAGCAGTTTGTACCAGCCTTAAAGGTACCAACCTATTTTAGTTGTGAATATGTCAACACTGAAATAGAAAATTTAATTTGTTAAACATTTAATGGGATCTTTAACCACTGACCATAACTTAGTATTTTAAGCCCTCATTTACTTTTCTTATCATGACTCTTCCCCAGCTTGTCAAACTGTGCACTATTCACCCAATGGAAACCGACCCACTAAGTACAGTATGACTAATGTGGCTTTTGTTACACTGTTTCCTTTGTTGAATGAGTCAGGGTCAGCTCTAATAAATCTCACTCTCATTCAAAGCTGTGAATTGTGACAGTGGTGTTATGGGTAATGATCTCTTCGTGTTGTATAGAAATATAGAAAACTTTCAGGAAGCTTTAACAGAGATACTGATGTGTTCTGTACAGACAGAGAGACCTTGAGTGAGTTGAAGAGAAAGCCAAGAACAGCCTTTCTTTTTTTAAATTTTTTTGTTGATTCCTTCACTACCTAATCACTTGATGTGTAAGAGGACCTTGTCCAAATGTGGCTTCTTATCACTGCATTGATTGCCGTGGAAAAGAAAAGGAAGAATAAAAGAATTTTTTTTTTGTGATATTTGTGAGAGCGTGACCTGACTTACTCTAAAGTGAAATGCATTTGATCGCAGATACTGTAGATGATGAATACTCAGGATAAATCTTTAGCATTCTATAATCATTTTAGTCTGATTTTATCAGTTTGGGTCACATTTTTAGCACAAGTTGTTTTGTGAGTATAACAATGCAAAGAGGCTATGTTGGATCCGACAACAAACTTGCAGCTCGTGTGAGAGTGCAGGACAAAGCTGTTAAAATTTAATATACTTATAAATCCATCTTAAAGCCGGGACACACCAAGCCGAGGTCAGCCATCGGCCAACAGCGAGCGACGGTCGGGCTTGTTTGTTTGGTGTGTTCCACTCGTCGGATCTTGTCAGGCTGTCAAGATGGTTGTTTAAATGTTACGTGATCTTTCCCAATCACTCTTATATGCAAATGTTTTCATAACAACATGAGGCACTTAAAATTATTAAAGTTATCAAAGTTACTGATATTCAAAAAGGTAAGCAAGCACCACTATGTTTACGTTTCGTATGTCTGCGTTTATCTCATATATCTTTGTTTCAGTTTCTCCTTTTGAATGATGAATATATACTATTGATAGCTGCTGATATAGACCGTTAATTTCTCTCACACATGCACAAGACGCATGTGTTAGTTTGCAGTCGGCTGTAGTCTGTGTGGTATGTTCAAGCGCGTTTTTTTTCTGGTCCAACGCGAGGCAACAACACTGTTGGCTTTCGTCGCCGCTAGTTCTTTGAAGTCGGCTTGGTGTGTCCCGGCTATAGACTGTATAAAAACATGGACGTAGTGTTCATGACGTCACCCGTCGTTTTCTGAAGAGCGTTTTTGAAGCTCAAAGTGGGCTGAGCAGGCCGTCGCCATCTAGGCAGCGCGTCACTCCTGGATAATCGAAAGTGGGCAAAAAGGCAGAAGCTGGTTGCTGAAGCAATGCCCACCTAGCTCGACGGTGGTGACAGCAGCGGCAATCCACCTGTCACTCAAGTGGTCATGCCCTTAATTTTGCAGAACTTTAAGGCTTAATATAATTTAAACGGATGAGTTGTACAAAAATTCACCCCCCTCACAGTTGTCATGAAGGGCAAAATTAGCTATATAAACCAAAATAATTTTTTGAACCAGGCTGTAAACATGTTTTTTTTTTTTTTGCTGTAAATTTGGGGATTTTAAAATAGGGAGTCTATGGGATTGACTCCCTTTTGCAGCCATCCTCTAGCGGCCAGTTGACGAATTATGTTTAAGTCACTTCCGTGTTGGCTTAACGAGAGAGAGCGGGAGGTTGCCGCTTGGTCCCGGCCTTTAAAGGCATGGCAGCAAAAAAAAAAAAAAATACAAATAATAACAGTTTAATTGTTAGGGTCAGAGAAAGGGTGGGAAAATGGTCATGAGAAAAGAAAAGAAAATGACGACTATTTTGGCACAAGAATCATAGAGGCAAAACAGTTAAATGACAAAATTCTTCATGACATTTTGCAGCTCAAATTAGTACAGAAGATCCCAAACTAAGATTCACTATGTTTTCTGTGCCCATTTGTGTAAAGTTGTTCACTCCCATATGCATTAGCATCTTCATAACATAATTTTTTTCTCAGACTAATGGAGATTTTTTTCCTCATGGAGAAATGAAATGTTTAGATTTGAATGCGTTTAGTTATTTAGTGGATCACGACGTGAAAGAGAGAAGCTAAAAATGATGCTCACATGCAACCAAATGATCCATTAGTAATCAGATTGAGGGCTCAATCAGACTGAAAAGCCTTCATTTAAACACTGACTGAGTTTGATTCGAATTAAATTTTGATTAGATTGAAATCTTAACAATCGATTGAAATGTTACCAACCCCATGATTTCAAATGGCAGTGTATATGACCTTTTTTTTCACACTGAAGTTTTTATGATCGAATATTATACTCAGAAACCATCAGCCACATAGGACACAAACATTAGATTGTCATCGAACTGAGAAGTGTCTTAAATCAAACTTAATGAGTGTCTTAAAGCATATTGTGTAACAGAACTTAAAATATAACATTATTAAAACTTTGGCACACACTCATCTAAAGCCTGAAAGCTTAGGAATAGCAGTATGAGGTGGTATGCGATAGAGATTTTTTATGCTCTGTGTTTTCTGTGTACGGCTAATAAGCTTTGTTCCCCTCCGTAATAACTGATGATTGTGCTCATCTCCTCATCAGACCGTCTGGAACAAACAAATAAAGTCATGGTTTCTCCTACCGTGACAATTACACACACACACACACATTGACAGGGATTTCTTCTATCTTATGTGTGCTTTGACCCTGAAGTATTTTATATTTGGCTTTATTAAAATTATGCAAATTCACATGTAATGAGAAATGTTTTCTCAGATCAGTAGGTGCCTGTCTGAGTGTGTGTGTGAACACGGTTGGGTGCATACTTCTATGCGCGGCTGTGTCAGATGACAGAGATTGTCAGCTCAGCAGGGTCAGGAGAAAGACTCAGGGGGGCTATAAGACTGATTCAAGACACTCAGCATGCTTGTCTGTTGCAAAAATACAAGACCCTTTCATCGCACAACAGAACTTTGTAGTCCTATGATGTTCTGTTTTAGCTGATCAATTTACATTTGTTTCCAAGGCATGTTTGGCCCAAAATATACAGAACAAAAATATATGCAAGCTTGGTGTCATTCAGGGGTGCTTTTTGGAATGTGTCTTAAATATTGACAAAATTTACTTTTAGCAGATATATTGCACTATTCAAAATTTGGGGGTCTTTAAGATTTTTTTATTTTTTTTATTTTTTATGTTTTTGAAAGACGTCTCTTATGCTTATTTAACAAGGCTGTATTTATTTGATATTTGATAGTATTTTGAAATATTACAATTTCAAATAACTGTTTTATATTTTAAAACATGTAATTTATTCCTCTAATGCAAAGCTGAATTTTAGAACAAATCTCCAATCTTTAGTGTCACATGATTTTTCAGAAATCATTCTAAAATGCTGATTTGCTGCTCAAGAAGCATTTTTATTAATATCTGTGTTGAAAACATTTGTTGGGACTGCTTATTATTTTTGTGGAAACTGTAAAAAAAATTTCAGGATTATTTTATTTGTAGAAAGTTAAAAAGAAGAGCATTTTTTATAACACTTTTGATCTGTTGAATGCATGCTTCCTGATTAAATGTTTTTCTTTCTCCCTCCCTCCCAAAAAAAAAAAAAAAAAAAAAAAACAACTTCCTGACCCTCAAATTTTAAATGGTCGTTACATACTTAAAATCTTCACTCTCTTTTTTTATTTTTTATTTTTTGCAAACAGTTCTGAAAAACAGAAAAATATTGATCCTGCACTACACTGATTTTTGTCCAATCAGACATATTCATGTTTCTTTTGGCCTGTGTGGTTTTGACCTTGGCTTCCACAGAGGGCAGGTTAAATTAGTTATCAGCAAGCAACAAAAGATCATTTTGGAACAGTTGCTCCCTAAATGCCATTATCAACATGATAATCATTTTCTAATCTGGGTTTTCCTTGTGTTGCATTCAGAAACAGAAAACCACACACATGGCCAGGTGCTCCATTAGCATTCTAACCCTGACAAGTTTAGTTGTCTGTCCACGACACGCAACCTTCATTTCCAATCACCCCGACTGTCTGAGGACCCCAGGGGCGTGAGGGGAAGAAAACAGAGAGAGATGTAATGAGTGTGGACAGCAGCGAATTACAGTGTGCTGGTCTTTATTTTCTAGTTAAACTGCTTATAAGGAAGATGGATGATGCCACTGAATAGATTTCTGCATGAACAGACCTCAAACAGACCCTGGATATGTGATAGTTTTATTGATCATTTTCATAATTACTCACCAGATACTTCATATTATCAAGAAGTTTTATGTGTTGAATGTCACAAAAAGCTATGGTGCTAAAGTGGATGTACACAATCGGGCTTGCAATAGTTCTTATTCATATTTCTTCCTGTTATGCTCATTATTTCCAAAAAAATAAGGATGTTTCCAAACCTTCAGTCTTGTCCCTCCCTCCCTCCATTTTTTTTATTTATTTATTTTTTTTACAAACAGATTATCTTGACCCAAAATCACAGCACTGATTGAGCCAGAAGTTTATATGTTCGAGAGCCACAGTTAACCACATTATATTTAAAGAATGAATCATAATATGTCATGTTCAGCATTAAGACTAAGTGCTCACCTCAGTTTTAATGCTAAGCGCTGTTTACATGTGTAGAAATATGTGGCATGTTATTAGACACATTCCCTGTAGAGTTTCTGTTGCGACAGTACCAGAGATAAATCAGAGTGCTAATAGACAGCCTAATTTCGTAATTATTTTGCAATTAACGTAGTGAGCATCAGACAAATATAATCTTACTCTCTTCTTTTAACCTTTTGATGACACTGTGGAGACAGCAGCATGCTATGAAAATAAACACACATAAACACACCATGGCGGAATCATTTTATGTTATATACGTGGTTTGCTGGAATAGAGAACACAGGGTTGAATGGTCTAGATTGCATCATTAGGAATTAGTAACATATTTAAAAACACATGTTAAAATATAAGAGTCAGTGTCTCCTCTCTTATCTCATTCATGTCTCATTAGCTCTAGTTTGTCTTGGGGTAATCGTGTTCCAATGCATCCCAAAATACACACAAGTGTACCCAAGAGGGGTTGACGTTTGACTGGCATGAGCCCTAGAGCAGAGCCAAACCAGGCAACACCATGAACAAGTGTGATAAGTGTTACTTCCAACTGCTAAAGAAACAGAGAACTACAGAATGACTGCAAGAAATTAGACTGCGAGATTTGGGCTCTGATTAATAAAATAAACTTAAAAAAAAGATTAAATAATCATATTATTCGCAATTAATCATAACGTTTATCAATGCTTGCTAACAGAAATCACAAATTCTTAAAAAAAAAAAAAAATAGAAAAAAAAGTTAATTATAGTAAATTGACAGCTAAATTGTTTAGTTTAATTTTGTTTTGTTTTTGATGATCTAGAGAAATGTTGTCAACTCCTCAGTTGACACTTGTTGATAACAGTTGACAATTGATTTGTTGCTTCTTGTTTTGTTTTGCTAATCTGGAGAAAAGATGAAAGTTGTTGACAATAGCTGACAATCATTTTGCTGATTATGTTATAAAAGATTTATATTTTTTAGAATATATATATATATATATATATATATATATATATATATATATAATATATATATATATATATATATATATATATATATATATATATATATTTTGTTCTTATTTAATGCTGTTCTTTTGAACTTTCTAAACGTTGAATAATCCTGGTGAGAAAAATGTACAGTCTTTACAGAAATAATGAGCAATTGTGATGTTTGCGTGGTGTTTAGCTGGGAAGAGTTACTTTACAAACCTGTAAGAGAAAGAGACTGTCTCTCAGGTTTGTAAAGTAACTCGCATCAAAAGAAAATGTTTGGAATTACATGAATGTTTACCTGGACTATTTTGCACATGCACATTATAAGCAAGCTACACAACAGATTTAAAGGGAAGCAAACTCAAAACCACCTGCAGTGATGGAAATTGTGGACAGCATTCATGTATTGAAAACACTGTATGAGACCATTGAAATGAGCAGAGTATGAAAACATTCATAAGGCCCATGCATGCTTGTGTAATAGTCGAGAGACAAAACAGAGCACCACCCCTTCACTTTGAAGCCCACACTGCATGCAAAACATATATTTATTTCATTCAGTTGAAGCCTTTTTCCAGTTTAATAATCACACAAGGCCATATTGTGATCCAGATTTTAATTAACAGTTCAACTCTAGTTTAAAAATGAGCAAGGACATCATCATTTAGAAAATCTTTGAGTGTGAGCAAGGCTTTAAACTTACACACACATAATTTGGCTGGTTAACTATTTAACTACATTATGGTAATGAATATATGTACAATAATTTACATTCTTATGGGATCTTGTAATTACATCTGCAGCTTTCTGAAGAAAATGTTGACTGCAATTGGATAAAATATGATATGCATATGAATAAAAACTATAAAAAGTATATTAGTTAGAATGGTCATTATTGGCTTGCTGGTTTTATATAGTGAGATATTAATTACATAATTTAATATGATACTGACATATCCTGTGTTAACTCTTTTCTCCTTCTCTCTTTCACATATATGTTTCCTCTTTGTTTTCATCTCTCTTTTAGGATCACATTTTGTCATCTTCCGTTTCAAAGTAAGTGGCTTTACGTGGGGACAGAGCGTGGAAATACACACATAGTGAACATCGAATCCTTCATTTTGTCTGGATATGTCATCATGTGGAACAAGGCCATAGAACTGTGAGTATAAGTGTAAATATAAAATTAATTGTATTTTAATATCAAAGTCAATGCAGCTAACATGACTAATAAATAGCTGATTAATAGAACGCCAGTGCACCCACGCAATCAAATGAAACATGCATCTAATAAAGATGATGAAGTGCTACTAAGTCATCTGGAATATGAAACAATTATAAATGCAGTTATAAATGTAAGATTGCAATTACATGGAGGAATGTTAGCGGTTTAGCACAATCATAGTCCTAAAGGAATAATTCACCCAAAATAAGAATTATTTAAGAATATAAGAATAAGAATAATATATATATATATTACATAAATGTATATATATTACATTTATGCATTTAGCATAAATCAAAGAGCCAAAAGTATGCAAAGTATGCAATGCCTGGTTTATTAGGCAACTAGATTAGTAAACAAGCATTTATTTTTATTTTGTTTCTTGAGTAAATGAGGGTAAATAATGACAAAATTTTCCATTTATTAAACTATTCTTTTAAAAATAACTCATATCTTGAGATAGCAGTATGCCTCTCTAGAAATAAAACATTTCTCCATGTTGCAGTACATCAGAAGTCCTTCAGATCATTGCTATGGAAGAGTGAAGTCTAGGTTCTTTGAAATACCACCTGTACATGTTTTCCAAACAAGCACAGAAGTGCCTCAAGACACATTTTTTCATTTCTTATTTTAAGAGTCACAATGAAATCATCACCACACTGATTGTCAGACTCTCCATAGATCTAAAGACTTTGATCCGATGTGTGTAACTTAAACACGTCACAAAATCCACAACGACAACAAATGCAAACCACATCCTGGCTGAAGAATAAAGAAGTTAACACATTTTAACATTTCAAACCCCAGAAGATCTGTTTATCTGTCTGTCTACAGTTACACATTTACACACACTGAAACACACAAACAACCAATTGTTTGCACACATCTATGGCACTTTTCATGAATAAATGTGTAAGTCAACACTCTCATGACTGCTAATCTGACAAGCAAATAGCTTGCATATGTCAATCAAGTCTCCTTCTACACAAGAGGCTCTTGGTGGCATCCCAGCTGACAGACATGAACATTAGTAGTGAGTAACCGTGGATGCATTTCTGAAGGACATGTAGATCCCCTGTCACCTACTTGCAACCCACTACAAGTCCTTTACCCACAATCCCCTCACCTCCTCAAGTAGCTCAGTGACACATTGAGTGTGTGCTAGTATATCTGTATTTTTTAAATGAGAGAACTTGATCCTAGTGTTTGATTATTCTGAAGTGCTATTTAAAGGTGCTTGATGATAAATCCACCATTTTCTTGCTTTTATTGAAGTTTTTATATACTTCTGCACAGAAGTGGTTTAATCATGTGAATTAGTGCATGTTGCTCTGTTTATAGAAAGGGACTGTTCTAGGTTATTTAAGCAACGAGGTATTGTGAATATGGTGAATATGATTAACAGGCTTTGTTAGTATGGTAAATTTACCATAATCATGTACTATATTCATATGGTTTTTGTATTTCATATGATTGTACATGATACTCTAATGCATAGTATGTGAGTGGTGCAGAGTGGAAGGGGACTGGGGAGCAGTGTTGCATGTTTTTGCCTGGAGAAATAAGTGTGTGTGTGTGTGTGTGTGTGTGTGTGTGTGTGTGTGTGTGTGTGTGTGTGTGTGTGTGTGTGTGTGTGTGTGTGTGTGTGTGTGTTTAAAGCGTTGGTGTTTTCTCTCGCTCCAAGATCACTTTAATAGCTAATGTCCCACAATGTGTCAGACACAGCTTTAATAGACTATTAGCAGTCAGAATGAAAAAAAAAATGGAATTTAATATGTTATATTTTTAAAGATGTGTTATGTAATATTGTTAAAAATGTGTTATTTTTATTTTATTAATATTTGCAGTCAGAACTATATATATTATATATATATATATATATATATATATATATATATATATATATATATAATATATATATATATATATATATATATATATATAATTTATCTTATTGAAATGATGGAATTTGTTAAATATCAGGATGATTTTTTTAAGTATCGTTATTTTATTTTATTTTATTAATATTTCCTTTTCCTCTCATATGTAGTCTACTCCGAATTTCCAGCTGCTTTTGAAATTTTAACATCATACTATTGGACTATGCACAATCTTGAGGAGTAGGAAATTGAAAACACAGAGTGGAGTTAAAGTGGACTGATTGCAGAATACTTTGAGCTGGGAAATTGCTGCTGCTCTACTGCACTTACATACTCTTCATAGAATACTGTGATGCTACCATGGTACATGACCATAAAACATGGCATAAGTATGGTCCATTTTGATATGTGGTACTTTACTTATTGATTTATTTATTTATTTATTTATTAATATATCACAGCACATAAAATTATAATAAATCTTATATCATATAACACATCATAATTATTGTATTATACTGTGAAATGCATGTCGATTGCCCTCCTGTTTGTACATGGCACTTTCAGCCATTGCTTTCATGGCAATGTTTATGTGTTCTATAAATCTGTCAGATTTTAAACAAGAAAGCAGCATTTTTTCAGCAGTGTTTGAGAATAGGTGAAGATGAATGCATGCACACACTTGTGGTATTGAGAGAATTCCCCTTTACAGAGGCAAGTGCAGCTCATTTAAATAAATAAATATGAATAAATATAAACATGGCCCCGGAACGCCAGCAGCAGGCGTCCTCTGATGGAAGTCAAGTACAAGTATAGAAGAGAAGCCAGAGATTTGTTTTTCTTTCTCTTGACTCACACATGAATAAGAGAGGGAGATGAAAACCAGAGAGGGTTTCAACAGGGTGTGAGGGATTAACTGAGATCCTGTAACCTTACAACCTTCAACAATTCCACGCTGTACTACACTGAAATCAGCTGCCTTCAGCCTGCAGTACTCACACCATCAGATCTGTTTTTTTTCTTTCTTTTTTCCTTCACCAGAACCTTTCAAAGTCATATGGAGCAAAATATCTAACAAGTCCTGTATTTTTGTGGGACAACTTTCAAATGTGCAGCTTCTTAGCCATAAGGAAAATCCCTGCGTGTGGCATGTGCTTGTCTCGATTCTGCACACAGTTTATCTTAAACCTCTGTGCCTGTTTTCAAGATATCGGAAGGGCTTGCTGAGCACGCTGGGAACCCTGATCCTAAACATAATCAGTACTCCACGGATCTGCCTTGCAGCAGTACGTCACGCCTACATTTCCAAGTAATCTGTTTTAGACTTTCAACATCTTTGGAAATGCCATGGAAGAATTTCATGTTCTAGGTCATGCTGCACGTTTTAAAATGTGGATTGTCTGTTATGATATTTAAATCTTTTTATACAAGGCTGATGTTTTTACATAACTCCACTTCTTATGGTTCTCGGGATATTTCAGAAGCATGTCAGTTTTTCAGTGATTTTTAATGGTTTTTATTTCCCAGAATTTCCTTGCATTCTGGTGATAACTAGATATGTCAACCCTAATGAAGCTACACTGATTAAAAAAAAAAAATTGTGATTCTGGAAAAAAATATTTTACTGCTGTATGTATTCTTCCTAGAGATTTGTTCATTTATTCATGTAATGATTGATTCATTTATCAGTTTAAACAGTCCTTAAGGATGGATAGATAGATAGATAGATAGATAGATAGATAGATAGATAGATAGATAGATAGATAG
This sequence comes from Cyprinus carpio, assembly GCF_018340385.1. Taxonomy (NCBI): domain Eukaryota; kingdom Metazoa; phylum Chordata; class Actinopteri; order Cypriniformes; family Cyprinidae; genus Cyprinus; species Cyprinus carpio. The sequence goes on along the minus strand of NC_056580.1, from coordinate 15,883,303 downwards.
ATAGATAGATAGATAGATAGATAGATAGATAGATAGATAGATAGATAGATAGATAGATAGATCAGCGCACAAATCTTGTTTGTATAGCAAAAAAAGCTGTACAAACACCACTATCCTGAAGAAAATACCCTGCAGTACTCTTAAGCTTTTCAAATCGCACTAACCAAATTGCAACCAACCAATTTCCGGTTCTTCACAGTAATATTCAAGGCTATTATCCTGAATGAGATTGCTGGCACCATTGCCACGGCAACCATCGCAAGTACTGAAAGAACTTCAGTGACTCTTATCATAGCCTTTGAAGTTGGACTCAAACAGAAAGTGCGTGCTCACAGCTAGCGAGTTAGCGTTAGCATGCACCTCACGTTTGCTTTCAAACTATTTATTAACAATAAATGTGTGTTTTTTGGATGTGATGACCACATAGGATGCGAATGACAGTCCTGCTCTAGACTGCAGCTCTGATCTGCGCCATGAGCCAATGCATATGCGTCTCTGTGTGTTTTTGCTTGAGGCTTATGCGATCACACAGGTAGCGAGGGAAGATAAGGGCGAGGGAGAAGAGGCTTGTCTTCCTTTTTCAACTGATAAGCAAGGACCTCCTCTTCTCAGTTTACTTTTTCTGTCATTGTCCTGTGTAAACACACACACACACACACACACACACACACACACACACACACACACACACACACACACACACACACACACACACACACACACACACACACACACACACACACACACTTTCTCCCACTTATCCTGGGCTCTTTTACTGTCAGGCTATGGTACAGTTTATACACACACACACACACACACACACACACACACACACACACACTGAGCCAGACACTGTCTTACACAGTGACTGTTTGTCTGCTTGCTCAGAAAGCTAGACAGGTAGAGAAAAGTTTTGTTACTGATTGCAATGAAATGAAAATGCTTAGAGATAACTGAACCTAACATTTTATTGTTTTGATAAGTGAATAGTCTGAGATAGAAAATTTGCACATTTTCAATTTAAAACATCCCATAATCATTTAAACAACAATTTCAATGGCATTTTTAAAAAGGAGGTGGAAGAAGCATTCGGTGAAAAGAAGGAAATTTAAAACAAAATGCCTATTATACAAAGATAAAATTGATTGGAGAGAAAAGTTAATAAATTAATAGTTGATGCAGTAAATTAATAGTCTGTGTTTGAGGTAGACCATTTGCACATTTTCAAGTCAAAACTGTCCCAAAATCATTTGGATAATAATTTGAAAATCATTTTCAGAAGGAGGTGGAAGAAATAATGAGTGGAAAGAAGGAAAGTTGGAAGAAAAAAAGCCCATTATGCAAAGATATAATTGATTTGAGAGGAAAGTTTAATGGCCTGCTGTGTGTTCTTAGACAGAAATGAAGAGAGGAAGAGGAGTATATTATGGCACTCTCACAATGAATATCAGTGTGTTAGATCACAATAACAGGCCTCCTAGAGTGAGCTGAGACAAAGTACAACTGAGAAAAGAATCAACACTGTGCTGGACGTTCCATCAGACTGAAATTAGATTTGAAGCCCAGCAAGACAGAGATTCATTTAGGGATGACATATCTGTCCTATATCCTTTCTGCTTTTGTCTTTCAATAATATAATCACTCTTTTTCATCATTTCTTGAACCTGCAAGCAGTCAAAACACTCTCCAAAGGTTGCCCTTTTCTCTCACTTGCTGACTCAAAACTGCTTGATTTTGGTCATGGAGGTCATGGAGGACAACGAGTCACGGTTTAACTGGTTAGAAAGGCCCAGTTAGGCCCTGCTGATAGATGTGGTGACTTCACCACCAAAGTCAGATTTGTGTTAGTGAATTGGTTCATTCAAACAATTCATGTAAATGAACTGATTTGAACAAAACAGCTCACTGATTCAAGTCTGCGCAGTCCCTGCATGTTAAAATAAATAAATAAATAAATAAATAAATAAATAAATAAATGGCAAAATATTTACAGTAGCTGTTCATGTTTTTTTTCACTCAGTTACATTATTTTTAAAATTGTATTTAGTGTAAAATGATATGTTCAGTGCTCTCACACTAATCAAGATTAATTTCTAAACCATAAAATTGTTTAGAGAAATTATTTGATTATTATATTATTTAATATAAATTATAATAATATACATATATAAGTTATAATAAATTATTGTAAAATAAATATAATGAATGTAATAATAGTAATTTTTACAGAGCTCTAAATTTTACTGGTATAAAATGAAGAATTAGGAAGAGGAGGTTTTACAAAAAAAAAAAAAGCACTGTTTAATCCCAGAGTCGAGAAAAAAGAGCCATTGCAGAAATGGAGTTATTATGATGGACAGGCCGTGGTCTGGTGGAGTTGAAGGTCAGTCGATTATGAGAACTGGTGTGGATCGAAGCAGCCTGTGTGAGAAACAAGCAGTAGACAAAGAGACTTCAGCTGAAGGACTGCTGAAGTGAATGAGGTGTTTGAGAAGGTATTTGTGCTGTGGCTGTGAGCCGATGTGATAAAACAGCACAGAAAAACTGCCTGGAAGATTAGATGTGCTGTATATGCACCTTATATATACCTCATTTGATATCTGCACTGACACCATGATTTTATTGGCTGAATACCTCTTCATTGCTTAATTTGAATATAAAGAATCATGGACAAATCGTTTTTTTTTTTTTTTTTTTTTTTCTGAAAAGAGCTTAAACAAAATTCAAGTTTAATAATTAATTCAAAGAATCACAGCTGCATTTTTGCTTTCGACATGAAAGTAGCACTTCAGAAGATCCTACCAGATTCGTTTTGCTTTGAGCCCAGGCAACTAAATTTTCTAAGAAAAGCATGTATTTTAGTTGACAAGCATGGTGCTTCTTTAGCATTTGATCTAGGGATTTGTGTGTATGAGCAAAGAGTTCATAGTTTAACTGGTTAGTGTGGTTCATTTAGCCACATCATGTGGGGGGGAAAGCTTTTTTCTCCTTTGATGGCCATTTAAAAGTAGCTGTCTATTCTGATTTTCTTTCTGTTTTAACAGCTAAGAATAATTGGAACTGCCATGGGAATGGGATAGCAAAGTTTTATAGACCTCACTGGTATGAGTTTACATTACAAGAGTGGAGCGGGCATAAAATTTAGGTCACATACTAGCTTGTGCACTTGTCCTCTTGTTACCTTATTTTGCTCAAGGCAACTGAATCTCTTGCAGCCTCAGCAGCATTGATACAAGTGTGATGAGTTGACAAAAGTATACTATGCTTTCTGCAGGGGTCATGTGTTGACTCTGTATCTCATGGGGAAGCCAGCCATATAATATATGCTGTGGTGCTAGAATTATATATACGGGATATATGGGATATTTTGTTTTTTGTTGGCCAAACATCTCTGTAACGTCTAGTCAAATAACATTTACAGTAGCAGAGAAAAACAGATATGCGTGTCTGTTCTTGTGTATACAGGGGCATCATATATATATTATATATATATATATAATATATATATATATATATATATATAGTATATATATATATATATATATATGTATATATATATAAGGAGGAACAGTGGCAGTCCTGTTTCACTTGGTCCCCTAGGCGAGAAAAAAGAAAAGAAATATATATGTGTCTAAATTCAATATATGTGTGAAACATGTTAGTCTCATGTTACAGTTTTCATTTAGTGTTCCAAAGTGTTTCATTTCAGTTCCAGTCCTCGCGACTACCCACTCTGCATATTTTGTGTGTATCTTATCACTTCAGATGTTTATTCTATTTGGCCATAAGTGCCCTGCGAAGTGGACTTCACAGGATATTCTGCCATGATTCCAGTTCGAAGGGAGCGTACCTGTTCCATTCAGAGAACATTAAAGTGTGCAAGACGTGTATTTATATTGTATTTATTTACAGAGATATATTATGTCACAGTTCACAGTTTCTAGTGAGATTTGTCTGTGTGTGAAGACGCTGCAGACCATGGTGTAGCGTAAATCCGTGAATGGATATTCTGAAGTAAAATAAACTTCAGTGGATTTCCCATATTCAGGTAATAGGGAGCAATGAACACTGTTTAGGGACCATGTCAATCAGAACACAGTTCATGCATGGAAACACCAAGGCTCATGAACTGCAACCATTTCATTTTGATTATGTCCTTGTCAGGTCTAAAAGAAGCAATTAGTTATAATTCACCTAAAAAAAAAAAAATTATGTTAGTGGTGCTAAAAATGCATCATAAAACGTGCATCATTATTTGTGTGTGGAGTGTGTTATGGTATGGAGTGTTGAAGACCAGAAGTGATGGGCTGTTGTGTGCCAGAAAGTCCAGGGCCACTTTTTAGTCCCACTGGGGATCTGTCGGAATGGGAATGACGTGTGTGTGTGTGTGTGTGTGTGTGTGTGTGTGTGTGTGTGTGTGTGTGTGTGTGTGTGTCTGTATAAAACTCTTTTGTATCCTCCTCACTCTGTATCCACACCATCACTTTACTATTTTTCTATCTCTCTTGTACTTGGCACATCCTCACACAATACCAGGAAAGTCATTTCACTGGATGCTGTCAGAGAACATTTTCCGACCTGTCGCTCTTCGCCTTTGAAATACTGCTGAAAAGAAGACCTTGATGTGTCCAATTTTACTGAAAACACTTTCAGACCTTTCTAGCATTTACCATTAACCTGTTGTCTGACAGAAGTCTTCATCTTCTTAATTTAATCTATTAACTGATTTAACTTTTTGTTCAGTTTAATGTTGCTATACACCAATTTTCTGCTATAGCTAAAAGAAATAGATTACTGCAAAACCAGAGACATGATCATTAGTGCATTGACTTCAGTATTTTTATTCCCCCATAAAATTATGTGACGGACATAATGTTTCAGCCTTGATGTATTTTCTGTTGAAACAGGATGTGCTCAGCATATCCAAAGGATCTCATCATTTTTAGCCAATAGAAGTTAGCTTAAGACACATTGCTAAACCACAAAGAGAAAGACTTTTTATATGTGTGTATTTGTTGAAAGTTTATTTTGTCAGCTTTTATGAGTATGTTAGCCTATAGATGACCTCAGAGCTAAAAGACATGAACTACAAGCCGCAAGCACAGAGAATGTGTCATTTCCATCGTCCTGTTATCTTTTGAAGGAATTTTTCTTTTTCTCTCATCCCCAGATCAACAAAGACACATCCAGGTCCCGTTGTTCATCTTAGTGACAGTCCAAAAGATGAGGGAAAGGTGAGGAATGCATTTCTCCTTTTTCACTAGAATCAAGAGCTCAAAACCTTTTAAAAATTAAGAACTGGTGAGCACAAAGACTTTACCACTATGAATAAAATAATAAATAGTCCTTAGTGTGACTGCTGGAGTTCATCATAAAAGGTACTTTGCATGCGTTGGCACAGTTCTAAATCATTAACACTCATCAGGATACATGCACACGCACACATACACTTGTTATGTGACCTGATGTTCACCCCGACTACTGGTGTTAACATCTTGTATTGAGAATGCATACTAAAAACATCACTCTCACAAACACACAAATTCACATTCATTTAAAGGAATAGTTCAGCCAAAACATACTTCATTTTATTTCAGCCCTGTATGTGGAGATGTTAGGCAGAAAGTCTGAATTGTTATATTATGTACAATGAAAATGCATAGTGATTTATACTTCTGAGTTTTCATGAACTGTATTTTAAGTCTTCAGTACGTCTTTTGGAGCTTGACAGTATAATTCACCATCCAATTTTCATCCAGTTTTGCATGGAAAAGAACGGCTTGGATATTCTGCCTAACATTTTCTTTTGTGTTTCCTGGAAGAAAGAACATAATATACAGGGTAGAAGGACATGGAGGTGAGTGATGAAATGTTCATTTTTGGGTAACATCTCCAGCAGGAGGCATGACATTTTGTAGTGGGTACAGTGGGGTCATCTTCCAGGAAAAGAATCAGGCGGGATTGCTGTGGTTACATGCTGTTGTAGTCACAGCAGGTTAGATGCGTTGTCGGAACTTACACGGATGGGTTTAAGAGACCAATAATGGTTTGGAAAAGAAGAAAAATGAAAATATCCTGTAGCAAGACAATATAAAAGGTAGAGACAGTCCAATGTCTATTTAATATGAATTTGGAATTAAAGGAAGAACTGTTAAAATGTGATGAAACTGCAGTTTAGTAAATTTATTTTCCTTTCATTCCAATTCAAATACAAACTTACTGAAGTGAGTGGCCATTTGTGGTTCAAAATCCACACACACATGATCTGAAAGGAAGCCAATGCTTAAATTCAGAATTTTTGCCCAACATCTGTGACAGAGAGAAGTTTTCCAGGATGGAGCATGGACCTGTTTTGATCAGCACTTGCTCCATCATGTACAGTTAAATAATAAATGTAGCCAATCACCGGTGTGTCTGTTTTGTTCTGAACCAAAACAGCCAAAAGGCTCTTGAATTTTGTAAACACACCCCTTACCTCTGTTTCACTATTTATTGTTTTTCTGTTGGGATTTATAGACTCCTGTATCTGCTCTCTTTCTCTCCTGTGTGTGTTCCTCAGTTTGCTGATAGGTTTTGAGAGTGGTACAATAGTAATGTGGGACCTGAGGGCCAAAAGAACTGACTTCAGGATATCCTATGACGAGGTGAGTCCTTTAAGTGTTGGTCCATTTACACACTTCCTTACAAAGGTGAAATAATTATTAGTAGCTTTATATGCAAATATAACACACCATTTTTTTAACATTTTGGGGCACTATATATATATATATATATATATATAGTATCATAATATATAGATATATAATATATAGATAGATATATATATATCTATAGATATAGATATATATGCATATATATTTTTTTTTTTTTAACATTTTTTAGATATCCTTTTAATACCACCAAGTCCCTATTGCATATCCAAAGGATCTCATCATTTTTAGCCAATAGAAGTTAGCTTAAGACACATTGCTAAACCCACAAAGAGGAAAGAACTTTTATTGTATGTATTTGTGAAAAAGGTTTATTTTGTCAGCTTTTATGAGTATGTTAGTAGCCTATAGATGACAAACCTCAGAGCTAAAAAGAAATGAACTACAAGCCGGCAAGGCCACAGAGAATGTGGTCTTTTTTCCATCGTCCTGTTATCTTTTGAAGGAAGTTTTTCTTTTTCTCTCATCCCCAGATCAACAAAGACACATCCAGGTCCCGTTGTTCATCTTAGTGACAGGCCAAAAGAATGAGGGAAAGGTGAGGAATGCATTTTCTCCTTTTTTCACTAGAATCAATGAGCTCAAAACCTTTTAAAAATTAAGAACTGGTGAGCGAACAAAGACTTTACCACTATGAAGTAAAATAATAAATAGTCCTTAGTGTGACTGCTTGGAGTTCATCATAAAAGTGTACTTTGCATGCGTTGGCACGTTCTAAATCATTAACACTCATCAGGAATACATGCACACTGCACACATACACTTGTTACGTATGTTGACCTGATGTTTTCACCCCGACTACTGGTGTTAAGATCTTGTATTGAGAATGCATACTACTAAAAACTCACTCTCACAAACACACAAATTCACATTCATTTAAAGGAATAGTTCAGCCCAAAAACATACTTCATGTTATTTCAGCCCTGTATGTGGAGATGTTAGGCAGAAAGTTCTGAAATTGTTATATTAGGTACAATGAAAATGCATAGTGATTTATACTTCTGAGTTTTCATGAACTGTATTTTAAGTCTTCAGTCACGTCTTTTGGAGCTTGACAGTATAATTCACCATCCAATTTTCATCCAGTTTTGCATGGAAAAGAACGGCTTGGATATTCTGCCTAACATTTTCTTTTTTGTGTTTTCCTGGAAGAAAGAACATAATATACAGGGTAGAAGGACATGGAGGTGAGTGATGAAATGTTCATTTTGGGGGTAACATCTCCCACAGGAGGCATGACATTTTGTAGTGTGGGTACAGTGGGGTCCATCTTCCAGGAAAAAGAATCAGGCGGGATTGCTGTGGTTACATGCTGTTGTAGTCACAGCAGGTTAGATGCGTTGTCGGAACTTACACGGATGGGTTTAAGAGACCAATAATGGTTTGGAAAAGAAGAAAAAATGAAAATATCCTGTAGCAGAGACAAATATAAAAGGTAGAGACAGTCCAATGTCTATTTAATATGAATTTGAATTAAAGGAAGAACTGTTAAAATGTGATGAAACTGCAGTTTAGTAAATTTATTTTCCTTTCATTCCAATTCAAATACAACTTACTGAAGTGAGTGGCCATTTGTGGTTCAAATCCACACACATGATCTGAAAGGAAGCCAATGCTTAAATTCAGAATTTTTGCCCAACATCTGTGACAGAGAGAAGTTTTCCAGGATGGAGCATGGACCTGTTTTGATCAGCACTTGCTCCATCATGTACAGTTAAATAATAAATGTAGCCAATCACCGGTGTGTCTGTTTTGTTCTGAACCAAAACAGCCAAAAGGCTCTTGAATTTTGTAACACACACCCTTACCTCTGTTTCCACTATTTATTGTTTTTCTGTTGGGATTTATAGACTCCTGTATCTCTCTCTTTCTCTCCTGTGTGTGTTCCTCAGTTGCTGATAGGTTTTGAGAGTGGTACAATAGTAATGTGGGACCTGAGGGCCAAAAGAACTGACTTCAGGATATACTATGACGAGGTGAGTCTTAAGTGTTTGTCATTTACACTTCCTTACAAAGGTGAAATAATATATAAGTAGCTTTATGCAAAATATACACACCATTTTTTTAACAGTTTTGGGGCACTATATATATATATATATATATATATATATATATATATATATATATATATATATATATATATATATATATATATATATATATCCATATATATATATATTTTTTTTTTTTTTTAACATTTTTTTAGATAGTCTTTAATACGCACCAAGTCTGCATTTATTTGATAAATTCAGTAAAAACATTAATATTGAAATGTTTTCCATTTTAACATATCATAAAGTGTAATTTTTTATCCTGTGATGACAAAGATAAATTATTTCTGATTCTTTAGAAATCATGCTGATTGGTGCTAAAGAAATTTATCAATGAATTTTTAATGTTGAAAACAGATGTAGTGCTTAATATTTTTGTGGAAACTGATAAATGTTGTTTCAGGATTCTTTGATGAATAGAAGAGAAAGTTTAAAAGAATATACATACATATGTGGTGACCGCAAGGAAGCAGGTCATGTTCAGCACCATCAGTGCCACCCTGTGATGTTCAGGACCAGGGATAGCTCCTCCAACACAGGTGTGCACAGTTTCTCCTCTGACAGGGAGCCTCAGCTGTAGGCTGTTGGACACAATCAGCAACCACATAAAAGTGAACAAAGAAGTCACAGTAGGAGAGGAGCAGGAACAAAGAGCTGAAGGTTCCACAGCCCAAGCATTGGATCAGTCCTAAGCCAACCACGTTCTGTAGGACAAAGTCCGAGTGAAGGACACGAGTAGCCTGAACCACCTTGACTAACCATACATCTCCTATGCCTTCCCTCCAGATGTATAGTTGACGCAACCAGGAGTGACTTGAGAAAGAAATACCTGAGTTACAGTTCTCCAGTTTCCCCTCTCCCAATTAAGTTTTTCTCCACTGAAAGTCTGCCTGGTGAATTGTTTGAAGTCTTATGTGAGGCTCAAATCATGCATGGATTCTCCACCATCTGTAGCCTTCACACACAAGATTGGGGTGCGTTAATTCAGGATGTCACATGAAAATTTGCCACAGATTTTCAGTTGAGCAAAACTTAACTTTCTTTATAAGGAATGGGAGAAACTGGGGGAGAAAGAATTGGGAGAAAGGGGAAACTGGAGAAAACTGTAACTCAGGTATTTCTTCTTTTTCAAGTCACTCCTGCTTGCATCAACTTCTAGATCTGGAGGGAAGGCAGAGGAGATGTATGGTAAGGTGGTTCAGGCTACTCGTGTCCTTCACTAGGACTTTATCCTCCAGAGCGTGGTTGGCTTAGGACTGGTCCAATGCTTTGGCTGTGGAACCTTCAGCTCTCTGTGTCTGCTCCTCTCCTACTGTGACTTCTTTGTTCACTTTTATGTGGTTGCTGATTGTGCCCAACAGCCTGCAGCTGAGGCTCCCTGTCAGAGGAGAAACTGTGCACACTTGAGATGGGGGAGCTATCCCTGGTACTGAACATCACAGGGTAGCACTGATGGTGCTTTCCATGGTGCTAAACGTGACCTGCTTCCTTGCGGTCACCACTATATATATATATAACACACTTCATAAGAATTTAATGAATATAGACATACACACATTTATTTTATATATATATATATATATATATATATATATATATATATATATATATATACACACACATACATATATTTGTCTCTGTGTGGATGCACAGTCTCTCTGTGTGTGTGCGCGCACATTGCTGCCCCGAAAGCTCTGGTTTTATCATCTTGTTATAATCCAGCCTTCAGCCAAGAACAAGCCATACAAAAATAAATTGGAGAAAGAACAAAAAAACTAGGCTATATAAATAAAAAATTGCGTCTTTCTCACTCTCCATTGTCCAAGTAAATTTGCTTTTGGTACGAAACACTTGGCTCGTCTGCTAATTTTTTCCCCACACTGTTGCTGATTTACAACAACACTGAGCACAAGTCACTTTTCTGATTTAATTTCCCCCCTTGTGCCATGTGGATGTGTTTAGCATAATCACTGCTTGGCACACAACTTTATCTTTCTTCTAAAAGGGGAACTGCCTCCTGCAGCCAGCTGCTCGCATTCATCCTGCTAAAACATGTTTCAATCACAGCACCCCTTGGCTCACTGCAGCACACAAAACCTTCCAAAAACTTGCCATTTTCTCCTTCCAACTTTTTACTGCGGGTTTCAGTTCGTTGACTTTTGTCTGTGATGTTTTTTCAGAGGCACCGTCCCTTGGCAAGCATTTGTCAGACTGGGTAAATGGAAATGTCTAAGGGTTTGCTAATTGCTACTTTAGATGCCCGTCTGGTATGCACACGTGTGTAAAGAAAAAAAAAAAAAAAATATATATATATATATATATATATATATATATATATATATACTTTTAATGGAAAGGACTTTGAGTGAGAGAGAGGAGGAGGAAGAGAGAAACTGGGAGCAAAAAGACAGGATGAAATTAAAAGCATGACATAAATGGATGCGTTTGTTAATGTTGAAAGAAATAGGAATAGATTTGGAAAGGTACAAAACCCTTTCCCCGCATTAATTTCTACAAATAGACTGAACACAGAACAACCACTATCATGTTTGACTAACCACCTTTAGAAGTAATTTCATCTGATTTCATGCTGTGCCTTTCTGAATAATATAAAAACATCAGCATCAAACACTTTAAACTGCTTTCATACACAACACTAACAATCATCAAATAAATCTGATGCTGATATAATTTCACTTGTTATTTACTGTGTGACATTAGTGAGTAGATGAGTGGAATTTAGGCTGTTTTGATGATAAAGTAATCACTGATATCGGATTATTGACTCTTAGATGGATGAAGAGAGAGAGAGAGAGAGAGAGAGAGAGAGAGAGAGAGAGAGAGACTCTTTCACAAGCAGGAACTATTAGTCATGTCTTCAGTTCTCTGATTTCTCTCATTTCCGGAGCCAAATTGACGTTGCACACGTGTGACAGCATCTCTGACTTTCTTTGTCTCTCTTCCTCTCTGTCTTCTTCCCCCTTGCTTGTTTTATTTATTTATTTATTTATTGTTCTCTTAGATTCACTAAAGTGGCATTTATCGAAACTACTGTAATACAGCAAAAGTGTGATATTATATTTCAGTTTACATTAATTCTAAATAACTTATTTAATATATTTTAAAATGCAATTTATTCCTTTGATGGTAAAGCTGAATTTTCAGCAGCCATCACTCCCATTATGGTGTTCCAGAAACATTTTTTATTATTATCAATTTTGAAATGTAATTGATCAAAGCAATAGTTTATATAGTTGATAGTATATATAGTTTATATTTAGCAATCATTACTCGGATCTTACCTAGCCAAACCCGTCTGACACATTGTGTTATGGTGCCCATGCCAGTTCGAATCCAGCTTGCAATAGCTGGGTCACGTTTGTTCTCTTTTCTTCCTCATTTCCTATCGTCTGCTGTATTGTGGCACAAAAAATGGCCAAACAAATTAACATTATGAAACAAATGAACTGTTTAATGATCTGGCCATTATTTAAAATGTTTACTGATGCAGTTCTGATCACTTCTCTTCCGGTATCTCTCTATCAGGCTATTCACTCAGCAAGTTGGCATCATGAGGGGCGGCAGTTCATGTGCAGTCATTCTGATGGCAGTCTGAGCATGTGGAACCTAAGAAACACAGCCAAACCTTTTCAAGTCACCTTCCCTCATGGTGGGTACACACATAAAGTATATCATTTTTCACATATTAATAATAATTAGTGCAAAACTTTTTTCTTTTTTTTTCAACTGAATTTAATTTAAAGGAAAAAATTATGCGGGAATGTCATCCTTATACCCTAAATTAGGACATAGCCTTTTATTGTTTTCATATAAAGCTATTTATATTTAGATCAGACTAGCCTTAACCCACACCCAAACAAACCTTTAAAATATTTTAATTTGTACAATAAAATATATATGTATATTTCCTTGATTTATGAATTGTTTTCCTCAAATAAATACATCTTCAAATGTCCCAAAAGGGAGGTTTTGTGAGTCTTAACTAACTTCTGGAGCTAAATTTGACCCCAAAGTATAGCTAAGTAAACCCACACACACAGTTAAAGACCCCTTCAGCCATGACTCACCATCTATTAGTTAAATCTGACTCTGACGTAGTCGGCAAACACACCCCCTCACCAGGTGTGTTCATTATGCAGGATGATTCAGTGTGTGGGTTCAGAGTGTGTGTGTGCAAGTTTGATTTGACAGGAATAAGTGATTCACTCTCAGTCTTTGCTGCTATGTTTGGGGTCCTGGTCTCAGTGGTTATATAAAGATGAACATGCTCACACTGGGAAAAGTGGTTTCTTAATCAGAAAGTTCTGGACATAAATGTAAGAAAGGTTCAGGTGAAAAAGTGAGAACTTGCCATTTTGTCTCTTCATTTTTTTTTTTTTTTTTTTAGGCAAGACTCAGAGAGATGGAAGAAAAGAGTCATGTAAACCCATTCTCAAGGTCGAATACAAGACCTCCAGAAACAGGTAAGAGAACACACAACAATCCCAAACATACCTATAAATAGCTGATCAGTTTTGGGAAATGCAGTCATGAGTGTTGTGGATGAATTTAAACCTCCTATTTGCTTGCGAGAGATGTGTCCAAGTTCCACCCGAGAACCATTACTGCTGTTTTATCTTGAAACAAAACAATTAAAGTTTACTGCCTGTTTTTATAAAGCCTGTTTTCATTGGGAGATGAGAAGCAAAACATAATTTGAAGAAACTTCAATCTTTGATTGCCATCCATTTTTTTCCCCTATGCTGTGTTCAAATAAGTGGCCACGAGTGACCGCCTCAGTTTTAATGATATTTTAGATTAGCTTGTTTCTCCCTTTTGTTTTCTCCTATTTGCATAGAGAGTATTTTAGGGTTGTGAAGAAGACTTTAAAGTGTCCCTATTATGCCATTTTTAAGGTAACTAATGTTGTTTTGTGTGTCTCCTAAAGCAGGTTTACATGCATGCGAGGTCAAAAATCGCTTTCGTTTTCTCAAGATATGCATTTAATATCTTGAGAAATGATACACCATAGATCTATATTGAACGCTCAATAGAAAATACACATCTATTATTTATAATGCTTACAGGTTATGATTCAGTGGAACCAGCCAGTCCAAATAAACAGTGTATGAGCATTTTTCAAGAGCAAGCATTTTGTGAATCCTGCATTGAACTCCCAGAGATTAGCGAAGCAGTAATCAGTAAAATGACGGGAACACAAAAAAAGATTTGGGTTGTACTGCTGTGGCACAGTGGAAAAAATTCATTTAAACCACTGATTCTTTGCAGCCTCATCTTTTGGATGTGAAAATAAAACAAATTTACTTTCACAGCATAGTTCTTTGCATCTTCTTATTTTGGTGTTGAAAATAAAAAAGATTTAATTTGAGTGAGTTTTTTAGAGACCGGCCAACATAGAAAACAGGCAGGCATTGTGCAAATATGTTACCTCATGACGTGTAGCCATAACAGAAGTGGGATTCTTATTACCGACGACTTGTTTCGGCTGTTCAGAGCCGATTCTTTCTTTTGGGAGACAATATCTTTATTTATTATGCACTTTCGGTTTTACAACTTTGCAGATCATTTACATTAACATACAGCTACATTGCACACTGCATGAAAGGCAATATTAGAAATGGCATAATACATTTACATTTACATTTAGTCGTTTTGCAGACACTTTTATCCAAAGCAACTTACAGTTGGTAATAATAGGGGCACTTTAAATTGAAAGCATTGTTTTGTGTGGCATAAAACTTGCTTTCCAGTCAGACAGAAGCTTTTGGTTCTTGACATGATTAAAAAAAAAAAAAAAATTCAGACAGACAGCTATGGTTTTCCATTAACACTCTTTTTTATTTTCCATCTTCCAGTAGTGAAGCATTTGTTGTGTTCTCCGGGGGTCTTTCGTATGATAAGGCAGGACGTAGACCCACCCTAACCATCATGCATGGCAAAGCCATCACAGTGTTAGAGATGGACTATCCAATAGTGGACTTCCTAGTGCTCTGTGAGACGCCCTATATCAACGGTGAGTGTACTAAACTGGTCAGTCCTGTCTCCTGCTCTCTTCCATATCATTGGTGTTGTTTTTGGTTGGACATTTAATTGGATTGGGTAAAATCCAGTTTTTGTTCTTTTTCTCATTGTAGACCCAATCATTAACAGAGAGTGGAGAGGAGATTAATTTAAATTAATTAGTTCATTCGTTCAGACAGTTCTTAATGGTTCAGTTCAAAACAACTGATTCATTTGAATTATCACTAAAGGAGAGTTCCAAGAGGTGCATGTTCTACATTTGAAGTATTTCTGATTTTGAAATTAAATATTTATTTTGTTAAATCATTATTTTCTGTATTATTAAGTTTGACAAATTAGGGTGTTGTATTTGTATTTAATTTTATTTTGAGATATTTGTTTCAGTTTGATGTCATCACTTTAAATAAGATCCTGGTTGTATTTGTGCTACATGAAAAAAAAAATTATAATAAAAATAAAGACAATATTAGATTTTTTTTTTTTTTTTTTGGGTAACACTTTACAGTAAGGTTCTATTGGTTAATGTTAGTTAATGTGTTAACTAACATGAATGAACAATGAACAATACATTTATTACAGTATTTATTAATCGTTGTTATTGTTAGTTAATGAAAATGAACCTTATTGTAAAGTGTTACCTTTTTTATTTATTTATTTATTTATTTATTTTTGCTTATGGTTCTAACATTTTCCTTAACTGATTGTTTTATCCCCCAGTAAATTTGGGGTCAGTAAGATTTATAAAAATAAATCAATACTAAGGAGGCATTAAATTGATCAATGGTGATTGGTGACATTAAATACATTTGTATTTAATGTCAATCTATATATATTTGATATATTAATATATAATTGATATTAATAAGAAATAAGGAAAAATAAATCAGCTTTGCTATTATGGGAGTAAATTACATTTTAAAACACATTAAAACAGACAACAGGTATTTTAAAATTTTAATATTTCATAATATTACTGAATTTTGTATCAAATATTTGTATTTTATTTTTACTGTATTTTTGATGAAATAAATTCAGCCTTGGTAAGTATAAAAGACAGAAAAAAATCTTACCTAACCAAACATTTGAATGGTAGTGTAAATGCATTTTTAATCAATTACATACAATCTTTTGAAACAACCAAATGAAAGAAACAATTAATTTGTTAATCTGACATCAGTAAGGAGAGATGCAAATTGATTACGAATGGTTTGAGAAGTGACAGGTTCGGCTCTGTTCAGTCAAGGGGTGTATCGCTATATCTGTCTTTTTCTCTTGAGAAAAGCAGATACAGACAAAGCCATGTCAAGCGCATGTACACACATGCACAGAATTTGTTACCCAGAATGCAAAAAAGAGACGGCAAACATCCAGCAAATGTGAAGATTATTTTTTACCCATTTTTTCCCCCTTTCTCTCTGCTTGTTCGTTCATTCTTACAAATTCAGATACAGCACAGTACGTGGCCCTGCATCTTCATGACCTATGGTTTTCATGAAAGAGAATAATGGATTTTTTTTTTTTTAACACTCAATCAATCTTCTTCTGGTCAGACTAACACTTCTCATTATTTGAACATTTCTGCTCAAATAAACACAGAAATGTTTCTTTTTTCATATTACAGGGATATACCACGAGAAAACGAACATTTGGTCATCATATATTCACCCTTCTGTCACTCCAAACCTGTATGACTTATTCATAATAATAAATATTATTAATATATTAATCTTCATTTTTTTTTTTTTTTTTTTTTTAAATGTCAGTGTATTTTGTCCATGCAATGAAAGTCAGAGGAGTCCAATGTTGTAGTGTCATATTTCCCCTTTAAATGAAATAATATCCATAAATCTAGAGTCATAAATTGATGTGTTTTGTGCTTCCCTTGAGTTCATAGATGGTTATTGGTTGGGATGTTGTGTTTTTGTTGACAGAGGTCCAAGAGCCGTATGCAGTGGTGGTTCTGCTGGAGAAAGACTTTGTTGTGGTCGATCTAACCCAGAGCAAGTGAGCAATCTCTTCGTCAGTATCTATTTCTCTTTCCGCTGTCATACTCGCACACTTTATGCCATGTGTGTGTGGCTGAATTATGTAACTCAATGTGATGTACTCCAACAACACCTCACACTAGTACTTCCACCAGAGGCAACATCACTCAACACCCAATAAATTTGTGTGTGTGTGTGTGTGTGTGTGTGTGTGTGTGTGTGTGTGTGTCTTTATTTGTTAAGACTAAATTTCATTAGTTGACACTCATAAACATCCATCAAATTAATCATTATTAAGAACTAGAGCCAAGGTTAGCCTGACACACACACACACACACACACACACACACCAACTGGCCGTTCATCACTCTTTTAAGTATTACTCCTGCCATAGAGAATTTGTCAGTTTGACATCAGATGTTTTCTTTGCATTAAGGTCATTTCTTCACAAGGGCGCAGCGAAGGAACAAACAAACTTCTTCACCCAAACCCTCTCAGAACCAAACAGTCATCCATACATTGAAACTTGAACTTAAACGTGTACTTTAATTTAGTTTTACCTTCTTTAAAAACTTTATATAGTTAAATAAAGTTATATTATATAATAAAAGCAATAAGCCACTCAATGCTGCAATGTATTTTACAATGATTTTACTACAGGCACTCTTAAAAACATGGTAAAATCACACAAAATCATGAGCTTATTACAGTTGTATCAACAATTGCAATATGATAAAGACACTAACTTTGATTTATTAAAGGGGTCATATGATGCAATTTAAATTTTTCCTTTCTCTTTGGAGTGTTACAAGCTCTTGGTGCCTAAAGAAGATCTGTTCTCAAGTTGCAAAGACTAAAGTCTCAAATCCAAAGAGATATTCTTTATAAAAGTTAAGAGTCAACCACTCCTACCTAAAACGGCTCGTTCTAACACGCCCCCATATGTCTACGTCATGATGTGGGAAGATTTGCATAACGCCGCCCAAATGTTCAAACAAAGAAAAAAGGCGTAACTATTATTCTCGCTGTAGTATTGTTGCTGCCACTGCCGCCGCCACCGTTGTAGAGATGCTGTGTGTTTCAATGTGAAAGCGAAACTCCTTTGTTTGGCCTTCCAAAAGAGGACGATATCCGCTTTGTCATGCCTAGAGCTTATTCATGCTGGTCGCTGAGGAAATACATCAACTTCACTCTGTGAATCGCCGGATCAGCTTTCACCTTGGACAAAACAGAGTCCAGCCTGGGGTCGTCACATGTGGTTGCCCGGCGGATGCTCCTTTGTTGAATCCGCCGGCTGTGCCGTTCTCAAGCCCACCAGCCGCTGCTCACTTAGCCTGCCGTCCATTCCTCAGTTCCAACTTTGCAAGGACAGTCTGTCGTTTCTGACTCACAGCCTGTAAGTAAATTTTTTATATTTAAAGAATTTGGCACTGATGATTCAAATGCGAGTTTTGAGCAATGTAGAGTAGCGCTTGTTGTTTGTCATTTCTCCGATCACAAATGCAGACATGGTTTTATGTTTACGCAGCGTGATACGCAATGCAACCTGTAAAAAGACAGGTTAATTCATTATAATCAGTAATTATGTCCCCACTGGATGCAACAAATGCCTTGTTTATAATGGTTTATGTCTTAAGGGGCAAAACATATACGACACACGCTTGAGGTATTCGGCAAATCACAGCGCACTGGATAGCTGGCCAATCAGCATACACCTCGCTTTTCAGAACGATGAGCTTTGTAAAAATTGACACGTTTCAGAAAGGCGGGGCATAGAGGAGCAACAATAATGTACATTATGTGGAAAATAATGTGTTTTTAACCTTAAACTGCATAAACACATTGCATTACACCAAACACATAATGTCCTTTTTAGCAACGTCATATGACCCTTTTAAGAATAAAAATAACAATAGTACTTACAATTTATTATTATTATAATTATCATCATTAGGCAGCTGTGGCCTAATGGTTAGAGAATTGGACTTGTAACCTGAAGGTTGCAGGTTTGAGTTTCAGTGCCGGCAGGAGTTGTACATAGGTTGAGGGAGTGAATGAACAGCACTCTTTTCCACTCTCAATACCCATAGCTGAAGTGCCCTTGAGCAAGGCACTGAACCCCCAATTGCTCCCCAGGCAATGGAGCAAATAGCTGCCGACTGCTTGGGGGGTGGGGGGGGAGTTCATGGTGTGTGTGTGTGTGTGTTCCCTACTCACAGCTGCGTGTGTGCACTTGGATGGTTAAATGCAGAGCACCATTTCCGAATATGGGTTACCATATTTGGCAAATGTCATGACGAGCACTTTCACTTTCATTATTACATTCTTAATTATTATGAATTCTTCTGATGGACAATATAATTCAGTTGCATAAATGTAGGCCAGTGGCATCAATACAGTACCCATGGGTATCAGTACCTGGTAGCCCACTTAAAGTCGGCCACAGAGTACATTCTATAAATAGCCTTGGTTTTTTGATCATTATAATGTTCATTCTTAAGTGTTTCAAACATGTAGTCTTCTAGCCCTTTTATCCATTCAGGTTGCTCTCACTTACAGTAAGAATGGAGACCCCTGTTTATGGTCGCCTCTATCAACTTAAAACACTTTAATACAGATTTCAGTTGAAATATGATCACAGATGTGCTATTTTATGAAATTTTGAATGTGACTCTTACAGTCGGAGTTGAGTCAAAATCTTCTGTGTTTTATAAATGCCTGTTATTTATTTAGAAGTCTCTCTCTTGTAGTTTTCCTATCTTTGAGAACCCCTACCCCATGGACATCCATGAGTCTCCAGTCACATGCACGGCTTACTTTGCCGACTGTCCCCCCGACATCATACCCGTGCTTTACTCCATAGGAGCTAAACACAAAAAGACCGGCTACAGCCACAAGGTTTGTCAAAGTTCCTAGCTAATCTAAAACTTTGTGGAGTTTTTTGATGACCCAAATTGCAGCCTTTCATTTGAAAAGCTTTGTCAGTGTAACATCTATTTTTCATGGCAGTTGAGTGTTTTAGAAACAGTTTTTATCTGTTTGTGTGTTTGTGTTAAGGAGTGGCCAGTCAGTGGTGGCACATGGACAGTCGGTTCACAGACATATCCAGAGATTATCATCACAGGGTAAGTGAATTTGTGTGTGCTTTATGTTACCAACCTTCAACTGTTGCTAAAAGCTTTATAATAATGTAAAAAGCTTTACAGTATTATATGCTTGAAGCTTCATGCAAGTTCATGTTCAAGTTGGGGTTGGTAAAATGTTTAAATGTTTTGAATGAAGATCCAAAACTTACCAAGGTCAAAAATATAGTTACAAAAAAAATTAAGAAAACAGCCATACTGTGAAATTTAAAGTAACTGCTTTCTATTTGAATATATTTAAAATGTAATTTGTTTCTGTGATGGCAAAGCAGAATTTTAAGCCATTGCTTTATTCTTCACATGATCATTCAGAATGCATTCTAAAATGCTGAGTTGGTGCTGAAGAAACTTTTTTAAAATTATTATCAATGAGGAAAACAGTTTTGCTGCTTAATATTTTTGTGGAAAACTTGATATATTTTGTTTAGGATTCTTTGATGAAAAAAAAAAAGTTTAAAAGAACAATTTATTTGAAATTTATTTCAAAATGTATGTTATTTAACAAACTGTGTGCGATTTTCTGTTAATTGCATATTATATTTACATGAATTTGGCTCAGGCATTGGAAGAATTAGATAGATTTTTTTTTTTTTTAGCATTTTATATAAACATCAAGTTGAGTAAAATGTGTGTGTATTTTTTTCTTCAAAACTGAATATGTGGATGACACAGCTGTCCCAGAGCAACACACTTCATTTTCTCACTTGGATGTTTGTGCATTTATCACATTGTCACTCTCAGCAGTATTGACAAGTACAAGGAAAAATATTGGGAATGAAAACTGAATGTCATACTTGTTGCCAATTCTCCACTGAATGATGTTTAGGTATAATACATTAATGGGTGTTTCTTCAGATATGTGCACCTTTGACCCTGTGAACTTTTACAAAAAAAAAATAAAAAAAAAAAAAATAAAATCTAACTTTTAAATTAACTTTCCACACTTTTTCTAGTCTATTTCATTTATCTACCTACAGTGTCCAACATACATGTATCATACATGTATTTTTGTCATGTATATCACAGATTTTTTTTAATGTATATAATATGATTTTCTACGTTTATGTAATCTAAAGTCTTCTTGTGAATAAAATTAGTAAAATGCTTCTTATTAGTAAAAATGTAAAATGTATATATATATATATATATATATATATATATATATATATATATATATATATATATATATATATATATATATATATATATATATATATATATATATATATATAAACAGCCCACACAAGGTGACGCTTCCTACCTAAAATAGTTTAACGCCCCTGCCTCAAAAAAGTTAAACTTTCCACCCACATGTGGAGGTCATTTATAGTATTTTTATTTGCTTGAAAACTCTGGTTTGATTTAGTTTTCGTTCTGAAGCATGCATTGATTCCGTTTGTTTTCACTTGAAGTCAATGATGTCTAAAATGTGCCCTTCTGCTTGGCTCTCATTGGTAAATGTATTGCACTTCTCTGCTTTAATTCAATAGCGCTATTGACCCTGCGTGGTGTTCTCTCTGCCTCTTTTTTCCCTCCTGTTGCCATAGCTGTCATTGCTTGCTTTCTCTCAAGCGGTGTAACACACACATTCAGTCGCTCATACGATCACTTTTTGTCCTTCATTTTTGTTGTCCCCCTCAGACATGCAGACGGATCAATAAAGTTTTGGGATGCCACAGCGAGTAAGTGTCTACGCTTTGACAAGCTTGCTCCCCCTTTTCAGCCTCATGCGGTTTCCGTCTCATTCTTTCTTACCACTGCCTCGTTTTGGATGAGCAACCTCCCTTGATGCTTTGCCATATGATTCCTCATTTCTCATTCCATTCTTTACTACTCAGACCAAACAATATATGACCAAAATAGACATTCAAATACCACATATGTGCTGGTTTCACAACCATGGGCATTACATAAAGGAATATTTAAGGTTCAGTGCAAGTTAAGCTCACCCATTTTTGGCATAATGTTGATTACCATAAAAATAACTGATTTATACCTTGTTATCTATTTAAAATGGTGAGGACCTTACAGTGGAAGTAAATTTAAGAATTTATATAAGAAATGTTAAGTTTACATGAATTCTTGTTTTAAAATGTTTTGTTATTTCAGCTGTAAAGATGTTTAAAATCTGCATGAAATCAAAATTGACACTCTTTACTTTGTTATTGCTAGTCTGTAGGTGAAAATTAATCTGTGCAACTTAATACAGAAAAAAAAGTTAGTCTTGGTCATATATACTGTAAATATATAATTTATTTTCTTAAAGTAGACACTAATCCTTATGGTAAACATAATTATGCTACTGTTAAGTTTAGTCGATTGAGCTTAACTTGTACTAAATACAGAATATTTTCTTTAAAGCACTGTTTCTGTTTAAACACCTTGTTCATCATATTCAGTATGTAATAAGATGTGATGTGGTGATAACCTCCTTCTTTGTCAGTCACACTGCAGATGTTGTATAAGCTCAAGACGTCAAAGGTGTTTGAGAAGCCTAAGAGTGGAGATGTGGGACGCAGTGCTGAGCTTGTGGAGGAAGACCCCTATGCTGTTCAGATGATCAGCTGGTGCCCGCAGAGCCGTATCTTATGTGTGGTTGGCATCAGCGCCCACGTCATCCTGTACCGCTTCAGCAAACATGACGCCAGCACCACCATCACGGTGAGTTGAGAAAACAAGTGTGTTCACCCAAGAATTCTATCAACATTTACTCGCACTTCCAAATCTGTATGCCATTTCTGTCTTCTGTGGAAAACAAAAGAAGATATTTTGAAGAATATTGTGTCCATACAATTAAGGTCAATGGGTTCCAAAACAACAGTGGACATCATTGACTTTTATTGAATTTTCATTGACTTTTACTTACATCATGTGCAATCAAACCTCTACAAATGATTCAGATTGAAGCAGGACGACGTGGGCTTCAACGAGCCCAAAAGAGCCCACGTCACACCTCTCTTTATCTCCCTGCACTGGCTACTAGTTGCGGCTCGGATCAAGTTCAAGACATTGATGCTTGCATATAGAACAGCCACAGGCTCAGCACCCTCCTACTTTCACTCACTCTTACGAATCTACATTCCCTCCAGAAGCCTGAGATCTACAAGCGAGCAGTGCCTTGTGGTACCATCACACAAGAGGCACAAACTCCCTTTCCAGAACATTTTCGTTCACTGTTCCTGGCTGGTTGAATGATATTCCTACCCCCATCTGGAATGCTGAAATCCTGACAATTTTCAAGTGACAGCTGAAACATTTAACTGCATCCTAAAATAAAAACAAAAACAAAAAAACTTTGCTTTCTCTTTCCTTAATCCCCTCCCTCTAGCTTGTACTAATCTGAACAATGTCTGAAACTTTGTATTACGAGGACTTCCTGTGTTTATTTGGCTCATTATGATGAATTGCTTGTTGTATTCCTCAACTGTAAGTCGCTTTGGATAAAAGCATCTGCTAAAGAATAAATTTAAATATAAATGTGAATGGACAAAATACACTTAGGCTACGTTTACACGAAAATGGTGTAGTCAAAAACGTAAAAGTTTTTTCCTTTCGTTAAAAAAAAAAGAAAAAAGAAAATGTGATAAGGTTGCCATCTTCAAAAACTTGCATTTTGAAACCTATTTTAAAAAATATGCTTTTTCAGTCCCCAAAACGCTGTTGTCAGTCAAGACGCATAAAAAGTTTCCCTTTTTTTGCTGAAAACATCGTCGTATAAACGGACCCTTTTTTTTTTGTTTTTCAGAATATCGTCTATTGTGTTTAGCAGAAGAAAGAAGTAATTTTGAGCAAACTATTCCTCTAAGGCGATGGATTTGATGGATCAACTTTTGTTGTATGTGTGTGTATAGTCCCTAGAGGTGCGGTTGCAGTGTGAGATGGAGGACGTCATATCTCCGTCGGATACAGAGAACACTCCAAGTTTTTCGGACCCCAGCGGTCACTCGCCCCAACCTCAGCCTCCCAGTCCCCGCAGCAACACACCGGACAGCATGCGGGACAGCATCCCTTGCCTCAAGTGAGACTATACAGAAATTTTTCAATATTTATGTTTTCTTATGTAGGACTTGACAAGACATCGTTAGGTTGCTTACTAGATAATGGTATATAGAATGTATTAGGCTAAATAAAAGTGTAACAATCAAATTAGATTCCACAATAAACTGATTTTGAATACTTACCTCAGGGTTAAAGATCGTATGATCCGAATGCCTCCTGGATACCAGGCAGAGCTGGTGGTTCAGTTATTATGGGTCGATGGAGAGCCGCCACAACAAATCACCAGCTTGGATTTAAACTCCGCCTACGGACTGTAAGTGGCCTCTCCTTTTTTATGTCATCCATTTTTTTCAGCCAATAGAATCTCTAGAATAGAATAGAACAATTTTCCTTGCACATAAATCCTGTAGTATTACATTCAGATATATTATGGTAATACCAAGGATTTGTGGACTTGTTTGAACTTATTTACCATGGCATATAAGTATGGTAATCAAACATTGGTCCTCCCATATTTAATGTAACTGATTTGTCATCATCAAAACTCCAAACTCATGTGTCAAGCTGTTAATATTCCAGGGTGTTTGATTTTTGATTAAAGTGGTGAAACCTAATTATAATTTGGCCTTCTTTTGAATCTCTCCCTTGTTGTCATCCTGTTTTGATTAAGTCGCAACCACGTGCAACCTTACTAAAGCGTTATTACAAGCAAAGGTTGCCATGGTGATGTCTGGCTACAGTGGTCAGAAAGACTTTGAATTCCTTTGAATTCAGTCCAGCAGATTAAATGTCACTGCACACTCACTGTCATTCAGGCCGCATGTGTGTGTGTGTGTGTGTGTGTGTGTCTTGTGATTTGTTTGTTCATGACTGGACCCAGGGGTGTGGGATTTACCAGTGATTAATAGAACATTTTAAAATCAGTCAACTGAAATCATAAGTTTACATACCCCTTGTAGAACCTGTTGGATGTTTAGCATTCTAGAAAACATAAAATATATTAATGTGTTTATTTGCTCAAAAATACTGTAAAAACACTGATACTGTAAAAAAAATATTATTACAATTTATATATGTGTCATAAATAAAATGTGGTGTTCAAGAAACATTATCATCAATGTTGAAAACAGTTATGCTGGTTAATATTTTTGTGGCAATCATGATACATTATTTGATGTATAAAATTCAAAAGAAAAGCATTCATTTGAAATAGATTTATTTATTAATTTAAAATGTTTTCACTATATTTTATTTAAATTTTATATGTAATGTTTATGGATTTATATATTTCATGTAAACGTTTTAGTACCTCTGTTGTGCATTTATGTCATCCCCCCCCAAAAAAAAAAAAAAAACATATACGTAGTTTGCTTTATATTTATCTTATTTATATTTTTAATCTATGTTTCATCAGGGCAGTACTTATAAATAAATAAATAAATAAATAAATAAATAAATAAAAACAAATTTATTTTTTATTATCCCATTTTAAATAAATAAATAATAAATAAATAATTATAAACATTTTACAGATTCTGCAAGGGGTATATAAACCGAGCAAAGCTGTGTGTTCAATACTCAATAATCATATTATATTTAGTCATAACTGCATTTGATAGAAACATTGTTAGTCATAACTGGAATTTATGATGGGTTTTTTTGTATAACTGACAATTTTAATATGAAACATATATTGTGTATGATCAGTGAGTGTGTTTGTGCAGGTTGGCCCTAGGTAACTGCAATGGTTTGACAGTTGTGGACTACCTGCAGAAGACCATATTGCTGTGTATGAGCACCCTGGAGCTGTATGGATCTGCAGACCCTTTCCAGCGACTAACACGCTCTCCTCGCAAAAACCGGCAGTCCACATCAGGTACACATGCACCATGTGTCTCAGAATCCCACGAATGTTCAAATGCAGTGTGTTTCTTTGTAACAAAGCTGTAAAATAAATATCAGCTGTGAACACACACACGTATGTTGAATTGATGTGTGTTTATTTTTAGCATTTCTGTTATATAAATATCAGCTGTCAGATTTCAAGCTGTCTGTCTTTTGTCCTTGCCTGTAAATATTCTGTCTCTCTTCTATTTAACACACACACACAGTCCCTCTCCTTAACTGCATGGGACAGACTGCATTCATGGTTGCCTTCTCTGCATGTCGTCTGTTGTATCTCTGTTGCTGTTGGTCTTTGCCTGAGCACGACACCTAACAGAGAACACAGCGTAACCTGCCATACGGACTCGCTGTTACTAATCCAGCACAGACCTCACTCCCCCTGCACTCCTCTATTCTCCTACCCTGACTGCTTACGCACATACACACTCACACGGACCATCCAGAGAAATGAGATGTCATAAGTATAAGCTAAAGATGAAGATCAGTTTTCACAGAGCTTCATCAAAAGGAAGCTGCAGGGAGGCGGCCATGCTGGCTCCTCACTTCAAAGTGGACGCTCTCCCTCCTCTTGTTCATCCAGCTGTATCTTTAGAAACTGAGAGGTTTTGAGCCGACATGGAGATGCAGAGGTGGGCAGAAAGGTTGTTTGGTGCGGTCAAAGAGTGATTTTGATCCGTAGCTTATGTAAGCTCTTAAAAAGAGAGTGAACATCTTAACGCTGTGTAGTTTCGGGTTATTTTGACGGGTACTGGAGGGGCATTGGATCATCGGCGGGGGGGCAACTGTCGTTTGATAAATATTTTTTTTGACGCATTGGCAGGCATCATAGTAGCATGGAAAATCCAGACCTAAATCTGAAAGATCTATATAGAATGACAATGAAAGATTTAAGGCCCGTTCACACAAAGAACGATGACTATAAAGATAACGAATTAAGCGTCCACACCAGCGAACGATATCTTCTGTTTATTCTAAGCGCACGCTCGTCTGGCGCTTTAATTTCTCGAGCGCGTTACAACAGGATGGATTCTGATTGGCTGTCAATTTTTTTTATCGTTCATCAGCTGGAAAAAAAATTTTTTTGAAAGTGATTCCAACGATATTGTTTTTTCTTTGTCTTTATCGTTATAGTTGTGGTGTGGGACGCTGCTGTTCTTTAATACTGAAAACGATTTTTAGAACTATATCTTTATCGTTATCTTTATAGTTATCGTCCTTGGTGTGAACGGGCCTTTATACTTGGGGTATTATCTAAAAGAGGAACAGAAGACAGCGCTGAAATTTGCTGTGTTTGCCGACCGGATACGGTTCCAATGATCTATATAGAATGACATTCTACCCTATAATGTTAGCTCCAATGATCTATCTCTGCATTATATAATATTTTTTTTTTTTTTTTTTTTTTTTTTTTTATACCTGTCTTGATTCCTAATACACAACAGATGACGATTGTTAGGTTAAAACGTTCAGAATACGATTCAATATAAGGTTAGTATAGCCTAGTTCAGCACGTCAGCGAATGGACAGCGACTCATTTCTCGCGTTCTATGAGTTAAGTAGCCTACATTTTTGGGAAAATGTACATTTTTGGGAAACGCACGAGGAATTGCGGCTAACTAACCTTGCACGTAGAGAGCGCTTTTAAGAGCTAAGATAGGCTAGGCTACATCGAGGGAAACCCGGCCCAGAACAGATAGCCTAAACAACAGAACAGGACAGAAAATAATAATATAAATATAATATAGGCTAAATAAAAAACATAAAATTGGCCTACAATGAATAGCTATATATTTTTTATACAATAATTTACAAATTACGACGACAAAAATAAAACACTGAATCAGTTTGAAGCTTTGAAAAACCGGCAAAAAAAAATGTCCCCATCAGACAAAGTATTTTCGTATAGATGTTTCCTGAAAACTTAAGGCTTTTTTTTCTTTAATAAACGAGTTTGCACATCATCACACAAAAGTCTGCGTATGGACCAACAGAAGACTAAAATTCGCCTGCAGAGAATAAGGATGTCACAACAATAATGAGCCACTCACACAGGGTATAAGGTTTAACTGATTTTGTAGTTTTTGATTTGCGTAGAATGCAAATTCTGTAGAACTTGAGAAATAGATAAAATAAAAATAAAATACAGGAAATGGAAAAAATAAAATACAGAAAATACAAAGTGTGCTTCAACAATAAAAATAATTTCTTTAAACACCGTTTTTTCTTAGGGTTTCAAGGACTTTAAATACTCTAGGACTCATTTTCTAAACAAAATAAATAAAGGACAAAAATAAATGTATTTTCTGCTATTACTTTATGCTAATACTTGGTTTTAACCTGGGTTACACACCTCCCAACAGTTTATGCACGCACCAAGCAGAAATGACATCAGCCCGTATATCTTTACAGACAGCCAAGTATAAAACACAAAATGCAGTTAGAACCCACAAACATTCATCAACAATTCACCTGTTTTTTTTTTTTTTTTTTAATTAGCTGCTAACAACTGTCTATAATATAGACGGACAAACTGTTCTTCAACTTGAAATGGATTTTGCGCGCGCGCTGCAAATCAAATGTAACAAGTTTACTCGGCGACCAATAAGCATTCACCATGACGAAGCCTAGTAACGTGCCATGAGCAACCAAAATTATGCATTTTCCCCATTATTTTTATTTTATTTACTTTAAGTTACAGTTGAACATTTAATATTAAAATAATAACTAAAAAAGGGATTTTTTTTTTGGGCCACGCCATGGCCTGTAGGAGGGGCATCAATGACCGCTAGGGGGGGCACGGCCCTCGAATGCCCCACCACAGCGCCGGCACTGACGCTCACCCACACACTCAGACCAGTGTGTATAAAGAGACTGTTTTGTACACTCTCTCTCTGTTTTCCAAACTGATGGTCTGAAAGGGGCAGCAGTCCCACTCATTTTTTTTTATTCTATCATTGTTTAGTCTTTCTCTTTGAATATGGTGGGATCCATAAGTATGAGACTACTGGTCAAAATATTTCTATTTTGAAATTTTGAAGGCAGTTTTTATTATTATTATTATTATATTGTCAGCATAATTAAAGTTAAAAATCAAAATCCACCTCCACACACAGTGGAAACAGTAATATTGTGAATTATTATTATTATAAAAAAAAAAAAAAAAAAAAAAAAAAAAAAAAAAAAATATATATATATATATATATATATATATATATATATATATATATATATATATATAAATACAATTAATTATTGTGAAGTCAGAGCTGAATTATAGCCATTACTCCAGTCTTCAGTGTCACATGATCCTTCAGAAATCCTTCTAATAGGGTGATTTGCTGCTCAACAAACATTTCTTAATATTATCAATGTTGAAAACATTTGTGCTGCTTATTATTTTTGTGGAAAATGTATACATTTTTCATGATTCTTTGATGAATAGGATTTTTTTTAAAAGCATTTATTTGATATAGATTTGTTTTTTCTGTGTTGAACAATTTAATGCACCCTTGCTAAATAAATAAATTTACAAAATCTCACTGACCTCAAACTTTTGAATGATAGTGTAAATATGTTTCAAATCATGTACACCCACATGAGTTAAAGACGTATTAGTTCATGTTTTATTATAAACTATTATAAACTGTTTTATTATTATTTGTTTCAGATTTTAAAATCCAAAAACTTTCTGTTTATCACTAGGTTTTAAATACATTTTGAAACCCTGTAGGGTCTCAGACTTTTGGACCCCAGTGTATCAGCAGTGCTGCAGTTAGCGCTGTGTGTACAGCGACACAATAAAAATGCTTACCTTACAATCAACAAATTCAACATTGTTATGTGGTAACTTCCAATGCATATGAAGACAGCTAAGCTCATGTGATCCGCCTGCTATCAGATACTCACACTCGGGTTAGACAGGAAATCCATCAGCAAAATACATCCATACCTAATATTCATGCATATACATGCATCTTCACATACAGTATACACTTTTAGATAGACACAGAAGAGAGAAGGCATTTCTAT
Source organism: Cyprinus carpio (assembly GCF_018340385.1). NCBI lineage: Eukaryota > Metazoa > Chordata > Actinopteri > Cypriniformes > Cyprinidae > Cyprinus > Cyprinus carpio. Next base: position 15,853,439 of record NC_056580.1, on the reverse strand, counting down.
TTATGTTAATATTTATGTTTGTTTTGTTGGTTTGTTTGTTTGTACAATTTCAGTGCCTCCTTTTGCAGTGGCTGTTAATCCCAAAAGATTTTTCCATCGGTTTAGTTCTGTTTTCTGCCTTATTTTTGTTGTTTTCGGTAGATATTAAAAAATACAAAAGGTTAGGCTTCATTTTCCTATTTTCATTCCTTCATTTTCTTCCTCAGTACACTGGGTCTTGCTCGGATTGCGGTCACACACGTTTTGTCACTCTGAGCCTGTTTTGTTCTTCTCTCCTCCTCTTTTCCTCCCTCACTCCATGTCTCCTCTCGTGGGTGGCGGTGCTGGGGCATGGGGGCGCTGTTGCAGACTTTTGCATGCGCGGCCTGTCTAACTTTCATTCCGATTCAAAGAAACGGATCCGTACTTCCTACCAGAGTAAGTCATGTCTCCCGTGAAACGCAGATGGGGGCAGCACAACAGCAAGGAGGCAAAGCACAGACAATAGGATGTAATTTATCAAAATTAGTTGTTTTGGTTAAGTTTACCAAAGGTAGAGTTACCATACCATATTACACACAATACAATATAAAATTATTTATAGTAATACAATTAATTGTTACAGAATATCATATTCCCATGTTCTGAATTTGCAAACATCCAGTTACAATCTTTGATTGTCTCCTTGCTAAGTGTTTTATTGATTTGTGCCAAAGGTATGAAAAGGAATAATAACAAATAAAATACTAATAAAAAGTCAATTTAAGTCAACATTGCTAAAAAAAGAGAAGCTTTTCATAAAACGTTGTAGGTGACTTGTGACTTTATTTTATTATTTATTTATTTTTTTAAATCTACCATCTATCTGATAATCATAATGGCTCAAAAAAATCAATATTTCATACAAAAACATACTATGGCAAATAATTTATCCCATTTGTGAAAATGAGGCTTTCACTGCATTTCTTTGTATAAAAAAAGTTATTGCTATTATTATTATTTTTTTTATCACCAATATTTGTTAAGCGTCTACTTTGCAGAAGCACTTTAGTTTGCACACACACTTGTAAAATGATTGATATTTCTGCAGTGCAGTCCTTATCATGTTTTTACTGTCGTGCCTTGAGTAGCATCGATGCATTTTTTCTCTCCTGCATACACACACACGTGCATGGAACTGTTGGTGGTGATGGTGCACATGCTTGATTCTGGAGTTAATATAACCAGTGCAGACAGGAGTAGAACAACCATGTCATGGCCTGACATATAGTTTAAAAACTGTATGTTATGAAGATGTCTATACATCTTCCTTGCATTGCTCCAGGATCATGATATTGTCTCAGACCACATTGTTTGTCCTGGTGTTTGATGCATGCCAATGTGTTTGGTGGTAATGGAGCCCGGTGATTATTGTCATCTGCTTCCTCTTACTGTGCCTTCCATGTTCCTCCATGGCAGGTCTTACGGAGCTTTCTGATAATCAGGTGTCTTTGGACCTAGAGAGGAGCAAGTCACCCACCTCAGGTAAACATACCCACTCATGACCGCACACATAGCCTCACCACCTCTGATAATCACGTGTACTTCTATTTTTGATAGCCACATCCATGATTGGCCACACCCACTTAATTTAGCCACACCCACTCATGACCATGCTTATCTCAAATAACCATATCACCTTTGATAATCACACCTACTTCTGATACGAATAAGAATACTAATACTGATAATAAGAAACTAATTCTACCTTTGATAGGCACAACCATTATTGGTCACAGTTGCTAAATATAGCCACACCCACTAATGACCATGCCTACCTCAAATAACCATATCACCTATCATAATCATCATAATCACACCTAGTGTGTGTTCCAATTTGCTTACTTATTCTGTGCCATTTTGTAGTATAAATAGTGTGAGTAGTGTGTTCAGACTGAAAATTCCAAAAATTAAAAAGTGCACTTTAAATACCCAGATGGTGCACTTATTTACCCAGAAAAAAAAAAGTATATGTCATTTGAGAAACAACCCTATTTAATTTTCTTCTGATAGCCACACCCATGATTGGCCACTCATGCCCTGTAAAATCACTATGACTACACCCACCTCTCATTGCCACCTCACACTGATAATCACACTTCTACCTTTGATAGTCACACCCATGATTGGTCACACCTACTTAATATAGCCACACCCTCTCACAATCACACCCACCTCAAATAGCCATATCACCTTTGATAATGACACATATTTCTAGTTCTGGTATGCATACCCATTGTTTGGCCACATCTACCCAATACAACCACACCCATCTCTAATAGCCACTCCCCACAGGAAACAATGATGGGGGAGTGTTTGAGAAACCTGTTTGATAACAGTCATTATATTTGAAATTCCACTACTATCTGTGAAAAAATCACACATTATTGCTTTAATGACAAAAACATTAAAATAATAACACACTTTAAAATAATAAAAATCCTTCAAACCTTCATCCTGCAGTTTTTCTCTTTTTCTTTTCTTTCTTCTTTTTTAAGTTTCCCCACAGCACAGGTCTTTAGTCCCTGGAGGCTCTTTTCTCCGCTCTTTTACCTCCAATGTCTTTGCTTCTTCTTTGTCTTTAAAGCCATCATAACCTGTGTAGAATTTTTATGAGGATTTGATAATGTTTACAGAGTTTTAGTCAATGTTTGCATCGCCTCAGTGGGATGAACATGATGACAACAACAGTTCTTGTCCTTGAGGATCTAAATAGAGCCCTTAATTTAGAAGAAGTATTTCAGTAAAGCTTTGATTGCTCAGGGGAAGAAATTTTACATTGTGTCTTTTTTAAGTTATTGTTGTTTGAAATACCAGAGGCATATTTAGTGTGGTGTCTCAAGAATACAAAATTTGCTGTCTGTTTTTCTCTCTCTCACTTCACTCTCATGTCTCAGTGCAGTTGAAGCTTCTGCTTGTTTTCCCAGTTCCCAGCTCAGCAGGCAGCCTGAAAGATGGAAGTCCCTTGGGAAAGCAAGCTGAGGGTTGTAGCCTGACATTAGTAGTTTGAGAAATAGAGAGGAAACATGAGGTTTACTTCCAAAATGTGGCTGTGTATCAAGTGTTTAAAGGAAAAATTCACCTAAAAATTTAAATTAGCAAACCTAAATAATTTATTTATTCTGTGAAAGACAGAAAAGAAGACATTTTGAAGAATGCCAATTTTCACCCAACAATATCAGAATTGTCAATTCTGGGTGAACTGTTCTTTTAAGATCTCAAATATTAAAATATTAATTATTTTTTTTTTTAAATCACTGGACATGCTTCATCGTTAAAGAAGCATGATTCTAAACCTGATATTTGAAAGTGAAACTCTGGGAAAACAGGCAGAGTTCAGGAATCCAAGTGCTCTGTTAACTTTGTGTCTTACCACAGGTGAAATAATATCATTTGTATGTCACTCTGTTTGTTGTGCTACATTCACAGCAAAGATGTTGAACCTTGAGATGATTATGATGGGCTGCATCTAATAAATGTTTGATGACACTGTTGTTATTTGACCTTTTTTATTTGTTATTATTTTTATCTCAGTTTTAGATGTGTGCTTTTGAAAGTAGCATTAAGCCAGAATAGATGAATAATGAATGGACGTCCGCAAGGTTGTGCAGATGTTTCTGGTGCTGTTTTCATGCGTTTGCTCAGGAGCACAAACCACTTCCTGTGCTAACATCACCTCAGTTGAGATAAAATGGCACTGCTTTAGCTACTAATGTATTTATCTGAAAAAGGTTGATTTTTACATCATACATTTTTTTTCTCTGAACTATATCTCACCTTTCTCTCATCTTATTTCTTGCCACTTATTCATATTATCTCTGACCTCGGTTTCCCATGCTCTCCATCAAGCCAAGTAATTGGACTGCACTCCACTTTGAAGTTCTCATAAGTGTTATCTCTCTCTGTCTAGTCGACTAGTTGTTGTTGTTTGTTGTTTGTGCGGGTGTTGAGATGGGTTGCTGAGACCCTGTTGATTGTGGCACATTGCCAGGTGGTTGATAAGCTGAAATGTCAGCCATCGACTGTGACCAGTAAATATATTTTTAGAGGAGATTATTCTGGAATGAAAGGGGAAAATGGGAGCAAAAGAAAAAGGATGTGAAAGGACAGAAAGTGGTAATTGAAGTAATGAAACCAACACACAAATTTAGGCTAGGTAAGTTTATTAATGTTTCTGAAAGAGTCTCTTAAGCTCACCAAGGCTGCATTTATTTAATCAAACATACAATTTTTTTTTTTTTTTTTTTTTTAGGAGTCGTTGATGGATAGAAAATTTGAAGAACGCTGTTGATTTGAGATCATTAGTAATTAGAACACTATTGATTTGAAATCTTGTTACATTATAAATGTGTTTTCTATCACTTTTAATCAGTTTAATGCACCATTGTTGAATAATAATAGTAATAATAATAATAACGTTCTGTGGCATTTATATTTGCCTTTTTTTAGACTTTTTCATAAAAAATTAACAATAACCCTGTTTTTAGATACCAGCTGTGCCGTCAGCTTTTGCTTTTATTTGTTATCATAGAAAGTCAAAGCACAAGTCAATACAATGTAAGCTGATGCTGCAGCACAGATGGGTGAAACAATGTGGACAGTCCTGAGTTTATATCGACAACAAATGGCAAGAAACAGTATTTAAATGAGAGCAAAAGGAAGCTTTTGGACAGATAGGGCAGAGATGGTTCCAGAAAAGACTGAGGAAGGCCAGACCAAGATGAGTACATAATGAATTCATTTCAAAGATTTGTTCATGTCCAAAACACTACTACGCCAACTGATGTGAAGCTCTAGAATTGCAGAGGTGTTTAATTTGTGGTGGAATCCATTCATATAGAAATATAGATAAAGGATCCACAAGCCTTTTCTTGCAACTGTAATTTTTGTTTGACTGTTGTTTTTTGGGAACTGCAGAAATTGTGTTGGTGAAGAACTCTAATCCAACTTTTGACAAAATACTGTCTGAAATATCGAATGCTTTTGGCATATTGTAGGAAGAAAGAGATTAAAATTCCCATAAAAAGACCAGATTTTGCCTTGTGAAGATCTATAAAGTGTTAGACAAAGCCGATTATTTTAATATTTTGTGTGATTTTCTCTTCTTTTACCATTCTGATATGAATCCCGATGACCTATAACAAGCTGTTTGGCTGTATTTGATTGAGCCTGGTATGTGACAATGACTGTGTGATCTCTGATTTCCAGCACCCTACACCCCTTCCCTCCATAATGACCCTCGAGGCACAGGGGAACCTGTGTCCAACCTCCGGTCCTGCCACTACAGTCCTGTGTTTTACCTGTTGGACAATGGTAAGAATGTGTCTGGACCCTTAAAAACACCCACACACACCAAGCCCGTGGCTCATGTGCTTCTCCGTGTAAATCTGCGTGTGTGTGGGTGTTTGTTTTGGGGTTGCATGCTGCAGTAGAAAGTAGCCTCACGCTCGTAGTGCCACACTCCATGCTGCTGAGGTGTAGATGTGGGTGTGTGTGAGTGCGTATATGAGTATGTGTAAGTGTGCTTCACGTGTGGCTATTGTAGGCATGTGTGTGATTCAGGCATGGTAGTAGGTAGTATGTATTGTGTGTGTTGATGAGAGGATATTGTGAGTATAGCCCAGACAGAACGTTAATCGTTGAGGTCCAGTGTGGTCAAATGACCCAATTTTTTAACATTTAAATTAAGTCTGTATTCATTTTTACCATATCTGACTTAACAGGTTTATTTTTGATCTTACTGTATTTCAAAATTATATTCAAATTGAAAGTTCTGTATTTCGATTTAAAAGTGCATGGGTTTGAGTTTGCTCTTTAGAATGAGCAGTACATCAGTCCTCTCTTTTCACCCAGTTTTATTTATTTTTTAAGTAATTTTCTAGTACAAACATAAGAATTAGCGCCTTTGACAGGGCTGGTTTGGGTTTGTGTCGCGTGGGGTAAACAGGGCTAAAGGCATTAAAACATTGAGGAAATGTTCTATTCAGTACTCCCCTAGTGTATACTTGCAAATTGCATATTAGGGGTGTGTATATATATATATATATATATATATATATATATCTATATATATTTATTTATATATGGAATCCCGATACCAGCACAGGGTTTTTTTTTTTTTTTACATTTCTATTCTTAATTCAGTGTTGATGGCAGAATACTGATACCGATCCTTTAGCAGAATATGTTTTTTTTTTACTTTTTTTTTATAAAGAAAAATAACAAATTAAAAAATATATAATCATAATCTATGAGAAAAATACTATTATACAATAGGTTAGTTGATAATTCAACAGCAAAAGTTATTCTTCAAAAATTATGAGTTCACAATAATTTTATAAAATCTAAACATTTATAGAAAAAAACATTATTTAGTGTGTGTGTGGGGGGGGTAAAAGTAAATAGGTGTAATCTGGTAAAATGTTACACATTGCTCTTTGTATTGTAATATACATTCATGAAAAACAAGTAAATATAATTATATATAAATTAGTGGTGGGCATAGATTAATTTTTTAAATCTAGATTAATCTCACTGTAATCTTGGAATTAATCTAGATTAATCTAGATTAAAATGGCTCATTTGAATTTTGCAGAAGGCATTCAAATTATGTTCAATAAGATGTACTTGTTAGTACTGATAGAGCTGTGGTGCACTCAAACATAGAAGTTTGACGATGACTCTTCCCCTGCGCTACATTGCTTGGCCCGGCATCTTCATCATTAGCTAAGGGATGCTTTGCGTTTAGGTGTTACTATAGACTGGAAGAACTCTTACAGTAAACTAATTCCGCATTGCACAAGGTGCAAACAACCTTACGCCTGTATCACACATACTCTGTCTGCAATACGTATGCGTAGCATTTTTTTTTTACGCACCCATGTTAACGGATTCCAGCGTTCACGCGGTTATGGTCCGTCAGTGCGTTCGAGGAGCGGTGCGTCTGCAGCAGTGCAGCGATCGTTTACGTACCGAGTCTATTTTTGCTTTGCTGCATGCGCTGAATTAAAATAACAGCACATTGTTCGCGGCAAAATTTAACATGGATTGACACGGAAATGCAGTAATTTCACAGTAAATGAATATTAATTAAAGGCTTCTGTGTTATACATGCAACACATGGGTTTTTGGCTAGGTTTAAACAAGAAAAAGAGCACCTTTAGATAAACGAGGGAACATGATATAGGCCTATGCACTTTTATGGAAGCAGAAAAACAAAGTTCATTAAGAACCGTGCGATTGCTTGTAATAAAGATTTAAATGCAAAAGGCACGAGAGTCGACTGTTTCTGTCAGTGGTGCTTTAATTTTAAATATTTGCGATATCCCAACAAGAAAAGTAGGCTAATTGTTGTGTTTAAATGTTGACGGAGTATGTGTGAAACAGGCGTGAGTCTTGCTGAGTTTTTTTTTTTTTTTTTGGGAAGCATGGTAATTTCTCAGTAGGCATACACACAGGTTCGAAGACTCGTTCTCACCCCCTACAGTGCAAGGTATACATCTTCTAGGTATACATCTGCGCTGAACTATCACGGTGAAAGTCATCATAGCTTGCGTAGTATAGACCCAGCTCCCAACCCAACTTTGAGAATAGATTAACGGCGATATTTTTTTTATCGCCCGATAAGAGTCTCACGTTAACGCCGATAACGGCCCACCACTAATATAAATATATGCAATAAATTAAATACATTTATTTTACATTTATAGCACAGTAATGAGGCAGCAACATATGATAGATAAGACAGAACAATCTTTCATTGCGCAAAAGTATTATAACATGAAAGGTTCCACTACAGAGTGGCACAAAGTGCTTATGCGCAACCCGTGCACAGAATGATGCGCTTGAAGCAACACTGAGTCACAGCGCGCAGCGCTGTCACAAAGGAAAGATGATTTTGATGCATAGTGTATTATATCTGTGTGATAGTTTATTGAGACTTTTCTTTTAACAATTTTAAATTTCAGTTACCGTGCGTGTGAAGAACAATTAATAATGCTCTCTACTCCAGTGTAGTGATCTCTAACAGACACTCGGTAGAAAGTAACATGATTTAGAATTAGCAATAAACTCCAACAAGATAAAGTTATTTTATGCAGAACCACTTTTGTTTATCTGCAGATCAAGTATAATAATAGGAACATTGTATTATCTTAGAGAGAGTTTTATCATCTTGACTGTCATAACCGAATGCAAGGCAAGTGCTGAATGGAGGTTGACAGACAGCCACAGCGGAGAGAGGAGTTTACGTGAACTTGAATTTAACGACTTAAATATTCATCTTTACCTCACATTAAACTATTGAACGGTCTCAGAACACTTGAAATATAGTGCACAGAAACTTAATGGTGCTTTATAATGTTTTTGTGCCTTTCGTGGGGCTTAACAATAACACAGAATAATATTTGCACAATATCGGATTTGGATCGGTCTTGTCTGTCCGATACCCCAATCCAGCAGAAAGTAGCAGTATCGGAGCAATACCGATACTGAATATCGGATCAGTGCACTCCTAATATATATACAGTATACAGTCACACTACTGTGTTGATAAACACGCACAAACACGATGATGAAGTTAGGCAGTCTTTAATAAATCCACAGAAGATAAATCCAAACAGAGGGAAGGCTTGCACACACAGAACATCAACAAGCAATTTAAATACACAAGCAGACTAGACTAATTAATGACACACACCTGAACAGAATGACACATTTAACTCAATAAAGGGAAAACAAAGTCCAAACTGAATGATACTGTGACAGATCGCCCCCTCCCGGAAAGTGTGGCCTTGGGCCATAGAGAGAAGGGTGTGGCGGCGAGGAGAATGAGGAGATGGCGAAGGGATGGTGAAGGGATTGTCAAAGGGCATGTATGCCAGAGAGATGCAGGAGGAGGTTCGGGACGAGGACGACAAATAAAATCCAGGGAGGTACAGGTGGAGGAGATGACCAGGGAGGAGCCTTGAGCAGGAGAGTGTAGGTTGTGACCCAGGCCACAGCCAGAACTGCGCTCCATGGCGGCGTCATTGGAGGGAGGAGCCAAGGCGTGATGGGAACACACGAGCTTAGGCAACAACAGCAATGGAGCTGGAGCCCATGGCGCAGACAGAGTGCAGATGAGGTGAAGCTATACCAAGGATCCAGGCGAATCGATGATCAACTGAGATGTAGGTGGGGATCCAGGGGCCATAGGGTGAGCTGGAGTGACCAAGGAAGGAGGCAGAGCATAGCAGAGCAGGCATACCACGAGAATTCCTTCTGGAATGTGTGGTGTTGCCGGCTCACACACCTGGTCAGACACGATAATCGGCTCAGACTGCAGGGCGATGATAGGCTCAATTGCTTCTTCTCGCAATGGCTCTTTCATCGCGGTGGGCTCAGGCAGATGCTTCGTGCAGCAGGGTGGTGACTGGCTGGGCACTGGGTCTGGAGTGTGCCTGGTGACGTCCGCAACATTGAAGGCTGAGCCACAGGAAACCAGTACTCACTCCACATAGTCAGCAAAACTCCCTCGAGGACCCTCTCTGGACAACTGCAATCAAGTGGCGGTGTTCAGTCCGGCATGCAGGAACGTGCACAGGCAGTCGTCCGGGAAGGTGGTCTGATTGGCAAGACTGAGGAATTCTCCTCAAGGGAGTGGTTTGCCTACTCAAGACAGAGCAGGTGGATAGCGGCAAAGTGACCCATAGACAACAAACACTGACAAACCAGAAAAATAAACTGGGTAAATCACGCCACTTAATTCACTTTATAGGTCGGGTCTTCTGTCACACTACTGTGTTGATAAACACACAGCACCATGATGACGAAGATAGGTAGTCTTTAATAAATCCACAGAAGGTTAATCCAAACACTGAGTTACTGAAAAACTGTTAAATTGTTAAAACAGAAAACTGTTTTATTACCTTAAACAAAGCAGGAAAACATTAACAAGACCTTTGTCTCAAAATATATTTGGTGATTTTATTGATTCCTATCTGCTACATAAATCTGTAAAAAAATTAAATAAAAATGTAATAGTAATAGCAATTACTAATAGTAGTAAATAGTAGTAGTAGTAGTAATATTAGTTTAACTTTGCACAGAATCGTGTTGCTGCACTAATCAGCCAAATTACCACATGCATAGTGAAATGCGGATGTTTATGAAAATAAAACTAAATGCACCTTCAGCCCTGTTGTACCCTAGTATTTCAATTTTGCTTGTCAGTGAGTATGATTAACAGTATCAGTTATAAGATGTATCTTTTTTGCAAGATCCTCATATTGTACATTATGACAAACAAAATCTGTAAAAGAAAAAAAGAAAAAAAAACTGCACAGTATGCACTTATGCTTTAGTTAGACCCCAACAGGCTCTCAAGGGTTTTTCTTTGGACTTCAGTAGCTCCGCCATCCATGCTTGTACAGTTTGTGTGTACATACATGTTTTGAAGACATTTACAATATCTTGAAACTGAATTAATTCATTGGTAAAATAAGTTAGTGCCTTTAGTTATTCTGTACATTTAGAAAGTTTTAAGTTTTGTTAAAACTTGTAATGGAAGGCATAGCAAATACCTAATCACCTTTATTTATATAGCACTATACCTACAATTTTAAACGTATAGTTTGTTGCCTAGGTGCAACATATGTAAATGGATTTATATAATTTGAACACTACAGAAATGTGCCGAAGTGCAAAGCTTTGTTTCCGAGAGCATGGCAGAGAGAATGGCTACAAGCATGAGAATTATATGCTAATAATGCTTTTGTTCACTGTTGAAAATGAGCATGTGTATGGCCTTAAGTTTTGGCTCACATAAAAAAAAAAAAAACAAAAAAAAAAAACTAGGTCACTACAAAGGTCACCAAATTGGTGATGCTAAGTAGTGACATATTCTTTTTGCCAGACAGAAATAAATGAATGTGTTTTGATGAAAAGCTTACAAGAGAGAAAAATGCTAAAGATTTGACATTTTATTTCAGCAAAAACAACACTGTGGCTGAAAAATTCTAATGCATGCTTCTGAGAATGAAATTCCTCTGAATAAATTGTAGAGCCTGGCGTTGGCATCTTTACTCCTGAAGTATATCCGCCTCTATGAATTAGCGGAAGATGACGTGAGCTGAAAGCAAAGGAGTCGGTAATTCATGCAAATTGCAGTGCAGGATAGTAGAAGACATTTTTTGAGATGATTCCAAAAACAATCCCAAATTACACTTCATCCGAGTCAGGCTCACAGAGGAGTCAACGGGATGGAGGCTCGGAACGTTCTAACGAGCAGCTAAACGACTTCTGAAATTGTGCCCATGGAAAAAAACAACAATACAGGGTGGCCACTTGAGGTCTGACGTTGAAATCAATGGATGCCAGCTGTTATGTTTGCCACTGTAGCTGTGAAACTGGATAACATTAACAAAAGATGTCCAACATGGGTTTATTCAGAGATGGGTCTATAAACACAACACACACACAGAAAATTATTTGCAAATTGGCTTTAACGAGCTGCTCTCATATCTACATATAGCCCACACTTCCTGTGGATCTTTCTTTCATGTTGTTTCACCTGGACATGTGTGTCCAGACTGATCTTATCAGTGTAATGGGAAGCATTCCACATCTAAGCCACAGGTTACTGATCCCGGAATTTTAATTACTGCCATTTCCAGAAGCAATTTCCGCTTTGTCTTACGCTTAAATCTCCACATGCCTGGAAGAACAGACGGAAAGAGAATATATATATATATATATGTGTGTGTATATATATATATATATATATATATATATATATATATATATATATATATATATATATATATATATATATATATAATTCGTAGACCTTAAGTAGAGCTCATTATATTTAACTATATATTTATTTATTTTATTTATATCTGAGGTTTAAAGAAATACAGTGATTTAAAGAACCAAGAAATCTAAATTGTAATGTCTGTTCATGTCTGTTAGCAACTCCTAAAAGTTGAAAATGTGAAGCAAATATATATTTATATAGAATTAGAATAGTATAGAATAGCTTTTTTCTTCCAGGAAAATATTAAAATTTATATATTTGCCATTTGCAAATTGTTCTATACTGTGGAATATTTTCAAAGCCTTTTTACTGGAAGAGATTTTTTTTTTTTTTTTTTTTTTTAAATGATGATAAAAGTAAACATGAATCTAAAGCAATCAATTTACAATTCAATTTAAATTCAAGATATCTTGCTTTTTGAAGAAGTTTTTTGATATGACCCATTCCATATTGTACTCCATACTGTTTCATTGGGAAATGGCAATACCAATGGTAAGTGTTTGGTTGGTTAGTATGATCCAGTTAGCAAGGGTTAGTTGATGCCACAAGCACACCATTTGGTTTTTGGTTTTGCAAGTAATACAAAGGACTCTTAAATGTGTAAAACTGTGGCCTTGCTCCAGCCAAGATGAATGGGAGTGCAAATGGATAGCTTTCTCCAGATAGACCTCCTTGATAAACATAGGAAAGCAAGTTGCATTCATCAGATCATGTCTGGAGACAGCATTAGCACCATGTTGAAAATGACATTCTAAAATCCCATCCTTCTTTAAAAACATTTAATCGAAATGATGCTTAGGAGGAGAGTATTCTGCTCTGTTTGTTTTAATGTTCTGGAGTACGTCATATAAATAGAGACTCTGAGAGACATTCTTTGGGATAACATGCCTGGTTATTAAATTTATTTGCTTCATAACCATGGAAACTAATGTCGAATTAGTATTTTGGATCCACTAATATAATATAATATTTACATTTCTGTTAAATCCCATTCAGCTCAGTATACATTCTAACCTTTGCGGTGCAAAATGCTTGCAAAATGTTGACCTCACTTTGTTTATCTTTTTACACTTTCATTTGAACCTCTGTGTTTATGTTTTACTAATTGTGTATGCATGCACACACGTGACAACCTGTTACTTTCTATTATTAAATATTTTACAATTATTTTGATTAATTCATGCTTTTTTCCCCCTATCAATATGGAAGGAAATGGAAATTCAGAAAATGGATTATGAGTTATACATTTGTTCTTAGATGCGTTCTGCATGCGTGTGTTTGCTTGTCTAAAAACAGTCAAATCTGTTTAGCTGGTGGCAGTATGCGATCAGGCATGACTGTCGAATGAAACATCAAATATCAGTGCGTACACCTGCATGTGTTACACTAAATGATTTTCTTTCTTTCTTTATTTAATTTTTAATTTGTGCTGATCTCTTTATTTTGCCTTTTGATTTGTTTTCTTAAATGGATTAATTGCCCCTTTCTGTCCTATTTTCGTTTCAGTCAAGGGACCAGGCAGAAAGTTAAGTCTACCCACAGATCTTAAGACTGATCTTGGTACGGTAGGCCCGAAAGCGAGCAGATCTTTTTCTTTATTCTTGCCTTTGAAGCATCAACTCTCTCTGTTTCCATCCTATTGAGAATGACATGATGAAGCCCCTTGTCTTTGCATTTTAAAGTTCATATTTAATGCATTTTTATTCTTTCACTTTATTCTCATCTGAATTCATGACGTGGCACAAAAATTTCTGCGTGTGGCCTTTTATTATTATTATTATTATGCTTCTCATTGTACATTTTGCAAGTGTTAACAAAGGTGGTTTGTTCAGCATACTCATTCTTAAGTTGAGAAAAGGTATCACTCTGAAATCTTGCTCTTTCGCGACTGGTTCATCCTTTATGTCTTAAAAGCCTTGCTCCATCGTAATTGGGTCATTCTATACCTCAGAACATGCTCTAACACTATCGGACCATTCACTAACTCTATGAAAGCCTGCTCATTTGTGATTGGACCATCTACCTCTGAACAACATGCACTCTGCAAATGAGCTTGCCTCATTGTGACTTGGTTCATTCTTCAGCCTTTTATGGAAATACTCTGAATTTTCTCACTCTGTCTCTTTTGCTGAGTATCTTTCCTTGTTCTCTTTTCCGTTTTCTTTCCTCTGGCTTTTTGTTTCATGCTAGGCTGTGACTAACACACCTCTCGCTGAGGGCTGAACAATTTCCTCTCCAATTTCTTGTGCTAAACTTGACTTAATGTGTTATAATGAAAGTGTTCCTTCAACAGGTCAAGCTGTGCAGCATTACAAAGGAAAATAGACCATTTGGGCCATGAGTGATTGCACTTGTTTCTAATCCTCGAAGGTTTTGATGTACTCTTGAAAAATATTTCAGAGTGCAGTAGTCTTGGGTTATTTAGTAATATGAAAAGATCTTGAAGGTTTAGTCCATAAAAACAGACAAATTACATAAAAAAAATCAATAGTTATTAAAAAGCCGATTTATGAGTGTTGTGTGAGTATATTGTGTGTGTGTGTGTGTGTGTGACTGAGATAGAGAGCTAGTGTGTGTGTCTACAGTAGTTTCTATTGAATGCAATATTTTCTAGTCTACTACCCTCAGTTTGGATCTTTTCATGGACATGGGTTCATTTAGAAACACTGTCCCTGGTGCAGGCCAGGGAAAACAGAAGTAAAGACGTCTGCGGACTGGGCTCCAATTTTGTTTTTTTTCATCCTGACTCTCTAAGATGATGTTTTCTGACTATCATCAACAAAATATGAGTTCTGCAGGAAAATCATCTGAAGATGCTGTGTTCCAGCTCAGCCACCATATTAAATTGGATTTAGTTAGTGTCATGAGAGTTATTGAAAAAAATTGTCTATGATTTAACAATATTTTTTACTCTATCATTCATAACTTTCTGGTTGGTAAGATTTATTTATTATTATTTTTTTTTATGTTTTTGATAGAAAAAGTCTCTTATGCTCACCAAAGATGCATTTGTTTGATTGAATATACAGTATGAAAAAGGAAAGTTGTTGAAATATTATTACAATTTAAATGATTTTTTTTTTTTTTTTTTTTTTTTTTTTTTCAGTTTTAATATATTTTCAAATTTCATTTATGCCTGTGATAGCACAGTGCTCAAGAAACTTTTCTTATTATCATCCATGTTGAAAACAGATGTGCTGCTTAATTATTTTGGTGGGAACCATGATGTATTGTGTATATATAAAATATTACTGACCCCAAACTTTTAAATGTTAGTGTATAACTTATACACTATAAAAACTTGCTCATACAAGAAAATATGAACTAACAAATGTAGTCTTTAAAATAATGATTTAAGTTTCTCAAAGGTACTACAGATGGTGTTCTTAATAGTGCTTTGTTTCACCATGAGTCAGTGTCAAAGTTTTGGTTGCCAAGTCTACAGTGCTATATAAAAATGAAATCCCACTGATATGAAATGACAGCAGACAGTTGTGGATTTGGATAGCTGTGTTGGCATGAAAATGATTGCTAGATATAAAATGGAGGGAGGGAAATATACAGCTAGAATGTCAAAATAGTCAGGAGTCAGTCAAAACCTAGAGGATGCTGTGGTAGATATAAACAAGTTAACTCCATCTGAGAGCTTCTGGCTACAATATCTCTCTTTGTAAGACTTTGATCCAGGTGTGCTGGAAATGTTGCTGAAAAATGTGCTGTTTTAGATGCAGGGAGTTTGAATCTGGGTCTTTTCCTGAATACTCAACCAGACCTCCCTCAACTTCTTGCATAAATAGACTGCAGATGGAAGCTTCTGTTTTTCTGTAAAATCAAGTCCTCCACCTTCGTTCTTTCAAGTGTCTGAGTTGAGAAGGGATGAGAAAGCCTCTCTGAATGCTTATTTTTTTGAACAGCTGCCATTACATGCAATTTTCCTTTCCTTTTCCATGTTCTTTTTCTTGTCCCTTTTTTATTTTTTCTTTTGTATTTTTCCTTCTCTTTTTCCTGTTGTTTGTTTGTTTTTCTTTTCCCTTTTTATTTCCTTTTCCCTTAACATTTCCCCTTTTAACTTTCCCTGTCCTCCATCACCCCCCCCCCTCCTTTTTTCATTCCATTTACACTTTACCTTCCCTTTTCCTTTTCCTTTTAAATTTTTCCTTTAATTTTTCCCTTTTCAAATCAGAACCATTTTTGGCTGATTAAAGTTGCTTCCTCTTACTGTTAACGCTTCTTTCTCCTTTGCGGCTGTATTGTTTTCATCCCACTGCCATCTTTACCTCTTTTTCTCTCACACACTCTTCTATTTCTAATCTCATTTGGGTTTGTTGCTAATGCTATGCCCGTTGTTACAGATCATGTGAATGGACATTGCACTAGCCCCACCTCCCAGCCCTGTCTGACTGGGAGGGCCAGAGTCCCAGGGGGCCCTGAAGGGCCACGCCTCGCCCGCAGGGGGCCCGGCCGACCGCCCTTCCGCAAGGCCCAGTCTGCCGCATGCATGGAGGTCTCTTTGCCTGTGTCCTCCCTCACCGAAGGTGTGTGCTTGTTCTCCAGCTTGTTTATCCCTTTAATCCATTTATCCTTTTTTTTTTTCTTGTATTCCACCACTGCCCCATGCCACTTATGCATGTTTAACACTCATCAAGGGATACAAGGAGGAGGGTATGAGGTTTTATTGCTGTGTTTTCTGACGCTATGATTTCACTGCCTTTTCTTTGGTATTATTGTTTTGTTTTCCACTCTTTTGGAAAGATTGATGATTACTAAAGCCCTATCATGTCACACAGGAAGCATATCCCTTTTCCACTTAGCCCGTGCTCTATACCAGGGGACCCGTGGATCTCTTCCAGCACTGCCAGAGCTACATTTGAGAGCTGAACAATGCTATAACTACCCACAAACAAATATGGTGCATCATGGTCTTTTTATTTGTATTTTTTTACAAGTCTTAAAGGGATAGTACCCTCAAAAATAAAAATTATGTGATCATTTACTCACCCTCATGTTGTTCCAAACCCAAAATCATTGATACTGACAAGTCAATCACCATTCAATTTCATTGCATCTTTTTTTTTTTCATGCAATAAAAGTCACTAGTATGGCGGCATACACTCAAGATGTGACAGAATTCACATACTGTGCTTGGTCCCTTTAAGAATGTTAAAGAAAGTTGTGTGTTGAGGGGGTTTCCCCTCTGAGATTAATGCTTGTGTTTTAGTTGAAGTGCATCAAAATGGTTCAGCTGGTTCATGACTTTCTGAATCCAATTTCAATGTTGCCTGTGTTCACGTAAACGCACTAACACCTACATGTGGTGACCCCGATGCTCTTGAATGTCATAGTTTTTGGTTGTTGTGATTTGACTAAATGGTGGCCAATGCAGTCACTCTCAAGTTACCAGATTTTTAGGAACACTAAGCTGCAGTGGGGTTTGCCCAGGCAGAGACACAGTTTGCGTGTCGAGGTCACTACGGGGTTTGTGCGCTTAAATAAACACAGTCACTGTAGAAATTGTATAAAAAAGCTGTGAACCGGCTGAATCACCTTAATGCACTCCAACCAAAATGCAAGCATAAATCTCCCACCTCAACACACAACTTAACATTCTTAAAAGGAATCTTAACCTCACAAGCTTTATCACAGTATGTGGATTCTGTCACATCTTTAGGTATATGCCGCCAAACTAGTGACTGCAGCAGTAATTCTTCCTAAAATCTCCTTTTGTGTTTCAAGGGGGAAAAAAGTCATATAGGTTTGGAATTACAATTTATGTCCATTATTTATATCAGAATGGGACTAGATTGGGCTCTGGCACTAGCACCATGTTGGTGGAAAAGGGTTAACCGAGTATCTTATTCACCAATTACCATTTTTGCTGATATTTTGGTGGAACGTTTTTCTGATCTCATAATAGGTTTGTGTTATAAACTTTAACTAAACTTAAATCCAATTTATCCTGATTAAAGTCAATATTAGGATGAATGGGATAAATGTTGATGAAATAAGTGTATTATTTTATTAACCAGCCTTCCAAAAGTCATCAAAAGTAAAACAAAAAGAAAAATAAAGAAAGAAAGAGAAAGAAAAGAAAGAAAGAAGAAAGAGAAAAAGAAAGAAAGAAAGAAAGAGAAAAAAGAAAGAAAGAAAAAGAAAGAGAAAAAGAAAGAAAGAAAGAAAAAACAGCACAAACCTTTCAAAGTGTGACTCACAAAAACGACTCTGCTTTTCAAGCTTTGGGGATCTTCTGTCCCTTTTATGTTTGAGACTGTATTTGTGCTTCAAACATGGAGGCTGAGGCAGACACTGCTGTGAGCCTAATTATACTTTCTGCTTTTAATGCTTTTAATTACTACCTCTACACATAGTAGTTTGACAGGTGGGTTGATGATGTGAATTAAATTAAATTAATGTAGGCAGTCTCTGAGCAAGCTTAGGTTGGAGTTTACGCAACGATTATGGTTGTGGACTTATTTCTCTTCAAGCATCTTTCTTAATGTGAATTGATTGCAGCTGTTTCCTCTGGATCACTAGAAGGGAATTCACCAAAATGAAATACATGGACAATCCAGTCAACATGACATGTTTGTAGAAAACTCATAATCAGAATGTGTGTGTATGTTCAAATGTTTGTTCTCATCACCTCCATGTTTAAATGTTGGAGTGTGTGTTACAAGAGCCCTGCTTTAAAGGGGTCATATCATGAAAAAACAATGTATCTCTTTCTCAACTTTCTCTTCCTGCTGCTCTTCATATCCTTGAACCTCAGGATAAAACATATTATTATTATATTTAGGTCCATTATATATATGTGATATGACTCCTTTAACTGTTATCGTGGGCTTGCACACAGGCAAACGTGACTTCTGTATGCCTTTATCTCATGTCAATTCTTTGTCCTTGTCAGTCATATATGTCCCTATAGAAGACGTCTTGTTCATATTAGCGTGGTCTGTACAGCAGTAACATGTCACTTAGATCATATCCTCGCTTGGGCACCGACTTCCTGTCATTCACTAATCCAATCGCAGCGATAGGCAATGTTTCCTCCTGTGCCGTCATCTGTGTCCATAATCCTGTTTACGTGAAGGACATCAAACCAAGACAACCAGCCCAAGTCAAAAAGTAGGGTTTTCACAGTGACTGGATGGTTCCCAGAATGACAATGATATTGCCTTTTTAACCTAATATTCTATATGTGATTTCATTTTTGAGAAAAAAAAAGATGTGATTGCTCACAAGCTAGTAAAAATACCTTCCCGTCACCCCCTTTTCTTTCTTTTTATTTCCACCTGGACATTCTAACAGTACTGAAATCTCAATATTCATCTTTGAAACATTCAGCTTGAAATTTTTTAATTGAATAATGTTGCAATATTCAAATGAATCCACATCTGTCTATATATTCACATGGCTCATTTTTTTTCCGCCCCACTTGGGGAGACACTTGTCCGTTAGAGGACTGCCTACTGCTTCTTTGGTCTCAACGCATGGCGTGTGTCCCTATCGCTACGGTAACAGGCATGTGGTGCCGCAGTGGGGTCGCTGGGATAATTAAAGGTCAATTAGCAGCAAGGAGAGCCAGGCCGTCGCTAATGAGACACGCTACAGGAAGAGAGAGCTGCGGGAAGTTGGGATACATACTCTCATATAAACAGTATTAAGGGTGGAAAGACACACACAGACACATACGTGATGTAAGCAAGAAAATAAGGACAGTTGCAGGAATGCAGAAGTCAGTGAATAAATGGTAGTGGATAGGACTTTAAATCATCCCATTGTCTCCTTGAAATCCCATTATCCCATTAAAATCTACTGAGTCACATCCCATTTAACAAAAAGATTCATTTAGAGCCTTTTCTGCAAGTTACTGTACATCATAAAGGGGTATGCGGCGATGAGTGGGCATATTTTTGTGAGTTAATCATTCAATCACACACTCAGTAAATTTGTTCAACATGAATCATTTGTTGACTTACATAATTTGTTAAAAAAAAAAAAAAAAAAAAAGTTAAACGCCATATTAAATTTTACATGGGTAAAAACAAGGTAGTGTGAGATAGACTACAGCGTTTACAATGGCATGCTCTGCATAAAGGTCCTAGATTACATGTAATTTCCATAACTCAAAACTTTCAAACAGTTTCATGGAGTTTTTTGTCTACTGGAAGACTTTTTGAAAGATGCGTTGTTAGCTGAAAAATTTGTAAGCTGGTAAACAACAGTACAATCCATTGAACACACTGTACTTCTATAATTCACAGCCTTGTTTTCATTGCTGTCAGAAATTAAATATGGTGCAAAAAAAACTTATTTCCACAGAATCATTTGAGTGTCCCACAGAGAGAGGGCGTTGCTGGTGTTTCTAATAACAGGTGTGTAATTTGGCTCCCCTGGAGTGATTGACAGTCAGTGACCTCAGCAAAAAAGTCCCAGGGAGAGCGCGAACGAGCGAGCAGATCTGTTCTGTCACCCATCTCTATCATGAAATATTCACACTAATAGGCTAACAGGATGGATACGACTAATTATATTCACAGTCCCCGCAGATACAGGAGGCGTCAGTAGAATAGGTTAATTTGCGTGTCTTCCCACAAAGTTATATGTGATTTCGTGTGTGACCATTTTGCACTGTGTGAGATTGAAATTTGTGGGTTTGTGTTCTGTTTGCTTTGTGTTATGTTGTTTGGGAAATGAATGCTATGAGACATCAGTGTCCAGTTTTGGTCAGTGTTAATGGGGTAGATACCCCCTTAAATGAAAATTCTGTCATCATTTATTCACCTTCATGCCATTTCAACCCATTAGACTTTGTATCTTCTGTGGAACTTAAAAGAAGATATTTTAAAGAATGTTTATGCTGCTGGACACTGTGTGAAAGCACACTGTGACTAGAAATGTCCAAAAAAGTAAAATTTCCATACTGTAGAAGTATACATACATATCATTTTGTATGCAAAAGTGATGTGTCTCTCGTGAGTCTTTTACTGTAAATGACACTGGAATTACAAGTTGTCTCAAAGAGTGATTTGTTCAGTGTTTTTGTGACCAGGAATGTGCAACATTCTGTCTTTCATGACTCAGAAGGTGAACATTTGTGGGAAACATAAATGATTAGTTAACTTCTCAAGTCTTCTGGTGCTAGTCGATCATTCTTTTGTCACATGAAAGCTGCATAGGCAATGCAAAGGAAACAGAAATTATTCCATGGGTGACTACAATATTTTACTGCAACTATGATATTTTAGATTCTGCTTAGAGGAAACAAGCTCCCAGAATATAAATAACTCAGACAAGAAGATACAGTTGAGTAGCAATTTAATTATTTCTCATAATTTGTCTTTGGCTGGTATTATGAGTTTCTCATTTGGAATGGTCAAAGTTGACATAA
This sequence comes from Cyprinus carpio, assembly GCF_018340385.1. NCBI lineage: Eukaryota > Metazoa > Chordata > Actinopteri > Cypriniformes > Cyprinidae > Cyprinus > Cyprinus carpio. Next base: position 15,832,236 of record NC_056580.1, on the reverse strand, counting down.
GCAGAAGTGTTGGAGAAATTTGGCTACTGGAAATGTAACATTTTAATTATTTTTAAGAACTCTGCTCATATGAATGAAATGACATAAATAAAGATTTGTTCATTTTGCTGAACAAGATTCAAAGATCCCAGTCAGGAAAATGATCAGAACTTCCCATCACTAATACACTATATTACAAGTTTTTAAATATTTTGAAGCCAGTGGTACAGGTTTGGACTGACATGATGGTGAGTAAATGATGACAGAAATTACATTTATGAGTGAATTGTCCCATTAATTACTGTGATCATAAACACACACAGCTATAGGCATAGTATCCTTGAGAAAAACTATCACAGCCAAGAAAGGATTTCATTCTGTCGACGTTTTTCATTTTTTTAAATCAAATCTTCTGAAATGTTGTGGACAGGTATTAGAAAAAAAAAATATATTGACCTGTCAGGACCCTTTCTTTCTTTCTTTCTTTCTTTCTTTCTTTCTTGCATATTGGTTTATCTGTTTTCTCTTTCTCTTTTTCTGTCACTCTCTGTACGCCGTGATGTTCTGGTCATGTCTTTTTCGTGTTTTGGTATACGTCTGATATTGGTGTCTATGTTTGTGTCATTTTGTATGTCGTGGACGTGGATCATTGTATTTATGTGTGTGTGATTGTGGTCGCTGGGGTGTCGTGTGTGTATGTGCGTTCGATGGATAGGGTATCCGTCCCGACGAGCCATGCTGCAGCAGTTACACGGAGTCAGTATGTACTCCCATGATGAGCATCACATCACCACCTACTCCTGGAGCGAGAGAGGTAAGGAGGGTCTTTTTGAGGGTTACAAGGACCACTCACCTTGTAGCGTCACGTCTCCCTCCGTCCTGTCGTGTAGCTTAGTTGCTTGGTCAGAATCCCTCTCTCGTCACGTTCAATGATGTTCAGAGTCTTCACCTTGCTGTTCATCGTCAGGTTTGGTTTTACACCGTAGTTGCTGGCAGCTGGACATTACAATGATGTTTGCTTTGTGTTTCACACCAGCCTCTGTCGAAATGCAGTGTTGTTGGCTTGTAGTCGTCTGTCTATCCCAAGCACTGTGACATCTCCGAGACACAGATTAAATCTAGTCCTGGACTTTATGTGACAAAAAGTGATCTGTCCAAGGCAAGGCTTAACCTGTATCAGGAAAACACTTTCTGTATGTCAATGTCTAAGGGAGATCTAATGATTATGTCAGTATTATCAATCATTAATGTTGTTAGGTGAATGTTGTGAGGTCATTCTTAAAACAGATGTCATTCTTTAATAGTAAGGGGTCAAACTGGGGGATAGTGTACACAGAACAGTAAGGTGTGCTATCATGACCATCATGCTGGTTTTATGTTTCATGCATATGTGTCAGATAATAAGGAAAAAGAGGACCTTCACCAGGCCATAGAAGAGTCATTCTCAAGAAACAATCTTGTTTGTGCCAGAAAATAAATTCATTCGTTTGCTTGTTCATTTATTCAAAGCTTATATAATTAACTAAAATCCTAAATATACTACAGATTCAAAGTTAGGGGTTGGCAAGAGCCTCTTATGTCATGGCTGCATTTATTTGATCAAAAATAAAATACAATAATATCTGTAATATTGTGTGAGATACTACAGCTTAAAATAGCCATTTTTCATTGTGAAATATTAAAAAATGTTATTTATTCCTGTGATGGCAAAACTGAATTTTCAGCAGCCATTACTCCAGTCTTCGGTGTCACATGATCTTCTGTATCACTGTAGAAATCACTCTGATATGCTGATTTATTTGAAATACACATTCACTTTTGATCAATTTAATAATCTGTAATTAATAAAAGTAATCATTTCTTAAAAAAAAAAAAAAACTTACAAACCCCAAATATTTGAACAGAACTGTAAAATGCTACATTATTTCAAATCATTTGTTTTCTTACAATGTCTTACCATTTGAAAAACGTTTTTTGCTGACCTTTCAAGATGTTTTGAGGCTAAATGTGGAAAATGCAGTTAATATTAAAAATGGTCTGAGCTAGCACATTATTTACAGATAGTTTTCCTGTGTTTTTTTAAAAAACACAGGAAAATTTATCACTATATTTATTTTTCTAATAACAGAGCTGAACTGTTGAGGCACGCAGAACAAAGGGGAACATAATAGAAGTCCAATGGAAAACATTTATTTATTTATACATACTCAACACAATAAAGAGATACATTTATTATATAATGTTACTGAGTGCAATACCATGTTAATTTACTCTTTTAGTTGAAGAACATGAGAACACATGTAGCACACAAACAACACTGTTTCCTGAGAATGACCCAGAAGCAGAAGTTAAGTATTTAAGTAATAATACATTATAAAGTATTCAAAAGTATTGTAGCTCATACCTTAGAAACACTTTTGATATTTTTGATATACCTACAAACATTTTGTATTCTCTTCACAAATTACTTTTCTTCCATCACTACATACACAAACCCGTGTTCTGACATTATGACAAATGTCTGTTTCCTTATAATGGGTTTATGTTATGAAAATGCAGTACACTTTTGTTCTGCAGGATGAACACGATTCTCAATGGAAAACGCTATTCCAATTCCAATATAGAATTTTTGGTTTCTTGTAATGCATGCAATAGTACATCAAGATACTGAATGTCAAATAAGATATGACAATAACAAATAATCCAAATGTTGTATTGCAAAAAAAAAAAAAAAAAAAGCCTTTTTTTGCCTGGGTTTTTCAGTGACATGCCTCAGATTAAGGGAGGGAGAATTTCAAGAATTGAATGAAGGGTAAATCAGTCCAGAAACATTTTTAGGTGTGGGCCTGGCTATATGAATACTGTATGCAGTGAATATGAACCTGGAAACAATTCATGGTCAAAAGGATGGTAAAGATAGAGAAGAAGTTGTGAGAGTGTGTTCTATGTGTCCTCTGTGTATGTGAATGAAATCTGTGACATGTCTGATCATGTGAATAAGAGAATTTCAATGTTTTAATTCGATAGATATGTGAACCCTGTCCTGCATGTACATTATTTATTGTTTTACTTTTTCAATAACAAATCTAAAAAACAACAGAGAGTTGCGTTTGCAACTGCACATCTGTATCACTATATAACTTGGATTCTGGTTGATGTGGTTTAAATGTAATTGTGAACGCACATATGGAGTGACTCCACTTTCAGTCATTCCACTTTTTAACAGCATAAGGATTCTTCTCCCATCTTTTTCTTTTTTTCTTTTCACTCTTTGATATTCCTTATCTTTTACTACTCATCAATCTGTCTTTCCTGACATTTCTTTTCTCCCCCACCCTCTCTTTCTCTCTCCCCTTCTCCATTCTTTCTCAGAGAGTCGAGAAAACTCATTCAGCCGTTCCCGGAGTTCTAGCGTTTCCAGCATAGACAGGGAGACTAAAGAGGCTGTAACCACCCTGCAGTTTGCAGAGTCATACGGGCGTAAGTCAGACACCCTGCCTACGCCATGCTTGTGGGTGGGCACAAGTCTGGGCCTGGTGCTCATTATACCAATGTCCATTCCTACGGATGAGCAGGAACGCCTAGAAGACCCTGTTACTGTGGCCCCCACTGGTATGTCTTGATTTCCTCCATTTCTAATTCTTGAATGCCCGTAAATGCAATGTTTCTATCCTCATGCTTTTGTTCTTTCTCTGGTTTTCCCTCTCAGGCACAGTGTTAATGCTGAAGGGCTCCATTCTGCGGATTGGTTTCCTGGACTGTGGAGGCGCTCTTATCAACAGTCCCTACGAGGTGTGGCGGGACCAACATGCCCCAGATCACCCCGATCGACCCCGGAAGCGGAAACTGGTCAACTTCTCACCCTCGTCTTCTCAGGAGGCCAGTGGAGATGGTCACTTAGCTGTAGTGTGTTCGGAGAGGCAGGCCAAGGTCTTCTTCATGCCCTCCCAGGCCTGTCTATATGTGCATAACATCACTGAGTCGTCCTTCGTGCTACGGGCTGACGTGGTGTCGGTTTGTAACAGTGTTTGTCTGGCCTGCTTCTGCGCCAATGGACACATAATGACTTTGAGGTTTGCATTAACGTTTTGTTGTTGTTGTTGTGTCAATTGGGAAACTGTGGTGTAGTGACTAGAGCTCCGGGGTGGTAACCAGAAGATTGTTGGTTCTAGGCCCTCATGGAAAAACTAAAATTTAAATGTCTAATATCTAAACTGGTGATCATTTATAGACATTAAAACAGAAATAATATAGGAACATAATAAATTAAAAACGTAGTAGTAGTATTGATTTAACAAACTGAGGGACAGGTAAAAAGATCTGTCTGTGGTAATTAACAGAATTATTAACTGAACAGAACTTAAGGTCTATTGATCATCTTTGTGGCATAAAAGGGGGAAAATATAGAAATAATTTAAAAAATATTTATAATAATAATAATAATAATAATAATAATTATTATTATATTATTATTATTATTATTATTATTATTATTATTATTATTATATCAAAGTTTTCATCCCTTGTTATGACCATGTAAAACCAGTAAAGCCTGGAACAGGGTCTCTTTCTAAAAATCTGTTTACAGCGATAATGCAGACTGTTCTAATTCCTTCACACATTTCTGTACAGAATAACATAAGTGTATTAGCATGAGAAATGAGTTTTTAAATCCTCCAGAACACCTTTGATGAGTAAACTGAGGTATCTGTGGTAACCGACAGAATTTGACAGGTTCTGTCAATAGAGATTAATTTATATTGAGCCTGAAACATTCCTTTAATATACCAGCTCAAAACCTTTTTGGTATCGATTTTTTTTAGTTTAATCCAGATTATAGAAACCAGTTCAATCCTTCAATGAACACTAAACCCCTAGTCAGAAGGGCTGCGCTGTGCTTTTGTTGTTTTCATACTAAATCCTGCCTTCAGTGCTGTATAATATTTTCACTGTCATTTCCGGATATTGGAATGCAGTTGCTAAGCCTGTTATCTTATATGTGTATATGTTTTACAGCCTTCCCAGTTTACGGCCTCTGCTAGACGTCAACTACCTGCCACTAACGGACATGCGCATTGCTAGAACATTCTGCTTCACCAACGGAGGGCAGGCACTGTATCTGTGCTCCCCCACAGAGATACAGAGAATCACTTACAGCCAGGAGATGTGTGACAACCTACAGGTGGCTGTGCCTTTGTGTGTGTTCAGGAGGACAGTCAATGTGTGTGTGTGTGTGTGTGTGTGTGTGTGTGTGTGTGTGTGTGTGTGTGTGTGTGTGTGTGTGTGTGTGTGTGTGTGTGTGTGTGTGCGCGCGCGTGCATGCTTATGGTGGTTATTGAAGTGAAATGTCATGCTTGTCATGGATGCTTTGAGCTCTGCTGAGCTGAGCCGAACTGCATCTCGGCTGTAATTTCTGCCACACAGGTTGTCATTCTGTCCTTTCCCTCCCTCTGTCGTTCCCCCTCTGTCTGGTTAGGATGGAAATAGCATAATGCCATAGTATTCATTCTATTATTGCAGTATGTGCTAGGTTTTATATATATATAAATTTATTTTATTTGATTATTACTTTCACTTTTGATCATTTTAATATGTGGATAAATAAAAGTATTTTATTTTACACACCCAGTTGTTTGTATTCCACAATGCAATGTCACTGACTTAATTTATTTCTAGTTTGACAAATTTTTGCCACATTATTTTATAAAATTAATCTAAATTGAATAATAATAATAATAATAATAATAATAATAATAATAATAATAATAATAATAATAATAATAATAATAATAATAATAAAACTTTTGAAGGCTGCTTGCTATCTTCTACACAGCAATGTGGCATACTACTGTTTGAATTATTATTGCGTAGTGCATTCTGTTTCACATACCATTTTAAATGTAGACCATTTTTAATGCATACTGTATAGTATTTCATTCTAAACATAGCCTCTTTCTTAATAACTGTCTCTGTCAAACACACAAGAGCAAGAAAAAGGTATTGTCTTGTCAAAACTTTCCATTTTACATTCCTTTGTGAAATGTGGCACTATACTGACATCTGCTGGTGAAGTTTTGATTTGACTGTCATGCTGTCTCTTTCATTCCAATATTTGATCAGATTTTTGTTCTCTGTTAATTTCAGGAGATGTTAGGGGAGCTCTTTACACCCATCGAGACCCCTGAGGCTCAGAACCGTGGCTTTCTCAAGGGCTTTTTTGGCGGCAATGCCCAAACCTTCGACCGAGAGGAGTTGTGTGAGTGTAGTTGTTTATCAAGTCAAGTCAAGTCATCTTTATTTATATAGCGCTTTAAACAAAAAAGATTGCGTCAAAGCAACTGAACAACATTAATTAGGAAAACAGTGTGTCAATAATACAAAATGACAGTTAAACGCAGTTCATCATTGAATTCAGTGATGTCATCATGCAGCTCAGTTCAGTGTAAATAGTATCTGTGCAATAATTTGCAATCAAGTCAACGATATCGCTGTAAATGAAGTGTCCCCAACTAAGCAAGCCAGAGGCGACAGCGGCAAGGAACCAAAACTCCATCAGTGAGAGAATGGAGAAAAAAACCTTGGGAGAAACCAGGCTCAGTTGGGGGGCCAGTTCTCCTCTGACCAGATGAAACCAGCAGTTCAATTCCAGGCTGCAGCAAAGTCAGGTTGTGCAGAAGAATCATCTGTTTCCTGTGGTCTTGTCCCGGTGGTCGTCTGAGACAAGGTCTTTACAGGGGATCCGTCTCTGGGGCTCTAGTCCTGGTCTCCGCTGTCTTTCAGGGCTGTAGAGGTCCTTTCTAGGTGCTGATCCACCATCTGGGCTGGATACATACTGGATCCGGGTGACTGCATTGACCATCTGACTTGGATACAGACTGGATCTGGTGGGCACGGTGACCTCGGAATAAGAGAGATACAGACTAATATGAGCGTAGATGCCATTCTTCTAACGATGTAGCAAGTACATCGGGTGTTATGGGAAGTGTTCCCGGTTCCGGTTTACCTAATTAATGCAGCCTAAAAATCCTTTAACGGATTTTGGATATTAGTAGCGTATTAGTGTGTTATGTGTAAGCCAGGTTAAAGAGATGGGTCTTTAATCTAGATTTAAACTGCGAGAGTGTGTCTGCCTCCCGAACAATGTTAGGTAGGTTATTCCAGAGTTTGGGCGCTAAATAGGAGAAGGATCTGCCGCCCACAGTTGACTTTGATATTCTAGGTATTATTAGGTTGTTAGAGTTTTTGGGATGTAGCGGACGTGGAGGACTATAATGTAACAAGAGCTCGTTCAAATACTGAGGTGCTAAACCAGTTTATCACTCCTCTGTGTATGTGTGTGTGTGTGTGTGTGTGTGTGTGTGTGTGTGTGTGTGTGTGTGTGTGTGTGTGTACACAAGCATATTCTCACAGATCCAGCACTTTTACTATCATCTGAAGTCTGGTTCAACATCTGAGTTCAGAACTGCCCGCTAAGACAGGAGCAGACTGCTTGATTGACATATAAAATGACCGTTTTAATTTGAAAAATCTTTAAATCAGTTTTAATCTGTAAATCTGAAATACTTCTCTCTTTTATTCTCTTTTCCCATTTTCCCTTGTTTTAGTGTTAAGTATAATTTATATAATATTATAAAATTTCTTAATATTTTGAATTAGCTCTTATTTTAATATTTTAAGATTCCCTTTTAATTAATTAGTTGAATTACTTTTTAATTACTTTAGTTTTAGTTAACAATAACAACACTGTCTTGTTTCCCTTTTTCTCTCCTGCTCTGTAGTTGGTGAGGCAGCAGCAGGTAAGGCGTCCCGCAGCCTGGCACAGCACATCCCAGGACAGGGTGGAATGGAGGGCATGAAGGCGGCAGCAGGCGGAGTGGTGGGAGAGCTGGCCCGAGCTCGCATTGCCCTGGACGAGAGAGGACAGAGGCTGGGGGAGCTTGAGGAGAGGACCGCGCTGATGATGACCAGTGCCGAAACCTTCTCTAAACACGCTCACGAGGTATGTAAGAGAGCGAGAGAATGAGAAAACAGAAATATTAATATAAATAAATCTTAATGTGCTTATACAATCTCTTTGTTTTCACTTTCACCCTCCACAGCTGATGCTGAAATGCAAAGACAAGAAGTGGTATCAGTTTTAGTGGATCCTCGGGGAGGGTGCGTTTCATACTCGTGCCACAAGAGGGTGCCACTCTGGTACTTGGACTTTCACTCTTTAAAAGAGAGAGAGCAAGCGAGACGGATGGACCAAGAAGGACTTGAGGGCTGTTCAGCTTCTCTTCTGTCTGTGTATAGGATTGTCTTATTCTTATTGGTTGAAAAGTCTAAGACAAGATTACAATACAATGGACATGTACCGTAAGCATTTAAGAGTAAGAGGGGTTCCATACCTATGTTGTAAATCAGACGACATCTACATTTATGTACAGAGGTTGATGGGGGTCTCCTCACAAGAATCAAGTTGGCTCACGCCGTGTAGATACATGGGAAGTTACGAAATCAACAAGAGTGCATGAAACAAATGGATGACCTATAAAAACGTAAAACTGCCATATTAAAAAGCAGCATGTTACTTTAAAACAAAAGGGAAATAAAAGATTAACAAACTTTTATTTAATAACCTAAGCCAATAATAGAAACTATGACAAAAACTTTATATTTTTTGAAATAGCAAACAATATATATAAACAAAAAAATGTATACCTGCAATGCTATAAGGCCAATATATATATATATATATTTAATTTTTTTTTTTTTGACAACGCCATACTGTTCCTTTCAGCGATGTATATTTTCAGAATTTACCACTTTTGTCTTGTCATACCTGACAGCAATTTATCCACCCTCGTACTGCAAATCAGGCCAACGGTGACTCAGTTGTCCACTCCCACAACGTTCAGTCTCAAACACAAACTTTTTCCGTTTTCTTTGCTGCTAGCTCACAGTCAGCACCATAAACTTTTTAATCTGTCTTCAAAAGGTACTTCACCCTCTCCTAGAGACATATGATGTGACATAGTTTTAGAAGTGTGAGTATTAAAATGTATTTGGCGCCACGTTACGAGTGCGTGTCTGTGAGGTCCTTTTCGAGCGTGTTTCTCATATGTAATACTTAACGTGCCATATTCTAGATGGGTGAAGTATCTTCAACTGTAAACTAGCGATGAATTAACTCATCTGTGGTTGATATTCTGGGCTTTTATGTGTAGATAAGACAAGACAGCCAAACTCAGACAGAAGGGTTGGCTCTTCATGCGTGTCTGTAGAAGTACAAATACAGTTTGATTTGTTTTCTAATCCGTCATGATGTTCGTTTTACTTTAAAAGGTCAATCTCAGCTGGCCTGTTATTTCGTTTCTAATCTCTTCGGTTGCCTTGAGGCACGTGTAACAAAGATTGTGCATTGTTTTGTACCTTACTGAGGACAACGAGTGAGTGACCTTTGTTTTCTTTGCCAAAGTTTGAATGCATCATGGAGAGATTTCTCTCACATTCCAGTACAAGGGACAACTTGCGTTCGTTTCTTCTCCTTTTTTCTTTTAATATAAAGTCAAAACGATGTTTTCTACCTTATTACTGTAGTGTCAGACGATTGTTTGGTTGTGTCTTCTGGTTGTCAGTTGACTGTGGAAATGGTGTTTAGACTGATCAGTGGGCGCTACTGATGAATATTCATGTTTTTTGAATATGTGTCTGGAAAGATCAAATCGAGCGAGTCGCCCCACAGTCCGCACGTGAATTAGTGTTACGTGTAAACTAAATCTTCCAGAATCGTATTTGAGATTCATGTTGTGTTTTGATGATTTGTCCTCTGATGACCTCTGACCTTCTAGTGCTTTACTGTAACAATCTCAGCATATCTTCCGTAGTCCATGCCTCTGCCCATTTGGCTTTGTAGATACAAGCTGCTACTCAGTAACGTAAGTGTTGTGCATTTAAATACGAACTCAAGGCTCACAAAAATACACATCATCAACCATTAGTCAAACTTGGGCTCTTACGCAATATTACTTTTTTTTTTACCTTATGCTTTTCTGTTGAAATAATAGCTCATGATTAAGGAAGGAAGACATTGCATGTGTGGAGATTTGGACTCAAGAGGACACTCAAGACTCTAAGATGCCAAAACCATTTAAAGATGGTCTCTGCTGAAGAAACCTGTGGGTTTTAGTTCATGTTCACCATTATATTTGTTTCAAATGATTTTCCAATAATTCCTCTTCAGTGTCAAAATAAGTAAAAACTGACTCTCAGAGACAGGGTGTTTTGTTTGAATGTTCTCAGTTTTTATATAAAAATGTACAGTTCAACCTGGAGGAGAGCGACATGGTCATTGAACTAAATTATGTGATTTGGATATTCCTCTGTGAATGTCATACCTGTTTAAAGATGGTACTGTGTCTGATATTCTGACTGAAGTTCTGTAGGTCTAACTGTAGTTTCCTCCACCCTAACACCTGGTCCTCTGATACCTTCAGAGAAGGCAGTAACGTCGGTCTTGTTTAAATGGATAATGCCACCTTTCGTTCTTATCGATATTCTAGTAGTGTTATAGAGGTTCTTGAAAATAACATGGAAAAATATGTTGATGCAAATCAAATTGAAATAAACATTTATTGATGTACACAACATCATAAGACTGGTTTGTTTCTGTAATATGATGGGCTAGTAAGTTGTCAACCAACAGTGCCATAATAACTAAATGTGTTTTCCTATATGGATCAAAGAAGATTGCTTAGTTTCATATAAATGCTAAGACAGTTTTTTTTTCTTTTGGTCTCCTATCATTTACTGTGAGGTTAGTTCCAAGGGGTACAAACCCATTTATATATATATATATATACTATATATATATATATATATATATATATATATATATATATATATAGATATATATATATATATATATTATTCATTTTAAATTTAAATTTATTTAAATTTATTTATTGAATAAAATTTAAATTATTATTTAAATTTATTTATTGAATCTATCTATCTATCTATCTATCTATCTATCTATCTATCTATCTATCTATGTATCTATCTATCTATCTGTTGTTGGAATCTCTTTTTTTTTTAATTGAGTTGCAATACCTTATTATTTTTTTGTACGAGTTTTAAGCTCATTGTGATTAACGGATCCCTTATGTACAATGTATGCATTGAAGCAGCGCCGAGTCAAGTAGCATTTACAGGCATCTTTGCTCTTGCTATTAGACAGCCAATCAGCTTCCAGTACACTGCATCATTGACGTACACAGGATCAAAGGCAGCGGAAGCCCCCAGCACGAGCAAAACTTTAATCTGGGGTCCTGGATTTGAAACAAATATTGTCCTTCCTGCTCGGTTCTGCTTCATACAGACAATGGACACCACCGGAAGAAAGTGAGTCAGCTCTGCTGGAAGACCAGAATGGGACACTAGGCTTAGTGTACATCTGGCTGAAAAATATAGGTTGTGGGTTCAAACCCTGCATTAAAACACTTATACTGTTATTTTCTTTAAGGCAACACACCACATGTGAAAGTGGTAACATTACAATTTTAATTATTAGATATCACCATGCTTCCCCAGTTGATAAATCACAGTACATTAAATAAAGGTTTCAGCTAGAACCAAAAATGAAAACCACAATAGAACCTCAATATTTCCACTAAGATCATTTTATTCTTTCTTAAGGAAACTATATTAGTGCTTACACAGCCAGCGACTAAAACCCAGTTCTAAAGAACTTATAATGCAACATAAACTACTTTTTAAGTCTCTAATTTTCCATATACAGCATAAAGAAGAATTCCCTGCTGATCCTTGAAATGCAAAGAATCATTGAAGAGATTTTATTAAAGGTGACCTATTATACCTCTTTCTACAATATATATAGTGTTTAAGTGTCCCCAGAATGTGTCTGTGAAGTTTCAGCTCAAAATACCCCACCGATCATTGATTACATCATTCTGAAAATAAACACACTGTTTTCGTGCATGTATCTTTAAATGCAAATGATCTGCTGCTCCCCGCCCCCTTTTCCAGAATAGGGCTGTTCCTTTATATTATAAAGTGTTTTGTTTTATCCAGCTGTATTTACAAAGTGCATCTTATAACATCCAAGTGAAATATATAACACCAACAATGTCAAAAAAAAAAAAAACAAAAACAAAAAAACAACAACAGAATCACTGAGTTGGAAAAAGGATCATCCCCTTGTTTCAGTATTTTGTTGAACCACCTTTTGCTTTAATTACATCCTTTAGTCTGTTGGGATATGTCTCCATCTCTACTAACTTTACATCTAGACTTTGCAATATTTGCCCAGTCTTCTTTGCAGAACTGCTGAAGTTCAGTTAAATTTAATGGTGAGCATTTGTGGACTGCAGTCTTCAAGTCATTCCACAGAATTTCAGTGGGGTTTAAGTCTGGGCTCTGAGTAGGACATGCAAGGACATTCACCTTTTTCTCCTTTAACCACTGTGTGCTCAGTTTTGCTGTGTGCTTTGGGTCATTGTCATGTTGGAAGGTAAACCTTCTTCCCATTGACATCTTTCTGTCAGAGGGCAGCAGATTTCCCTCAAGAATTTGGTGGTATTTTGACCCATCCATTTTTCCTTCTATCCTGACAAGTGCTCCAGTCCCTGCTGCAGAGAAACACCCTCATAACAGGATATTACCACCTCCATGCTTTACTGGAGGAATGCTGTTATTTGGATGGTGAGCTGTATTGGATTTCCACCAGACATTCGTCGAGGCCAAATAATGAAATTTTAGTCTCATCTGACTCAGAATCTTCAAGGTGCGTTTTGTGACTGCATGTGGCCTATCTAGAGGAGTGGCTTTTCTCTTGCAACCCTCCCATTCAAGCCACATTTGTGGAGAATTTGTGATATTGTTGTCACATGCACACAGTGACCACTCTTTGTCATAAATTCCTGCAGCTGCTTCAGAGTTGCTGTAGGCCTCTTGGTAGCCTCTCTGACCAGTTTCCTTTAGGCTCTTTCATCCAGTTTGGAGCGACGTCCTGATCTATGGAGGGTTTGTGTTGTACCAGATACCCTCCACTTAATAATAGACTTCACTGTGCTTCTAGGCATTGATAAAGCCTTTGTAAAAAAAATGTTTATCCATCACCTGACTTGTGGCTGTCCACAACTTTATCCCGGTGATCTTTTGATGGCTACTCATAGTTGATTGTTTGCTTCAGTTGCTCTACCAAGGACTGAAATGCTCCAGGAAAGCTCTTTTCATGCTTAGTTACTCAAAAAGACCACAGATTATCACTATTGAAAGTCAAATGGCTTTGTCTGCCATTGAGAAGGTAATTAGCTACACCTGATTGAGTTTACAAGTCATTTTTAAGACAGGGTGATCTTTTCTCCATCTCAGTGATTCTGTTTATTTTCTTTCTTTCTTTTTTTTTCTGACACAGTGTTATATCTTTTCAATTTGGAGGGGGGGGGGGGGGGGGTTCTTTTCTATACCCGCTGTATTTTATATAATATAATGGATGAATGAGTAGCATATCCCAAAAGTACTGAATTTGCGATTACTCTGGTTATTAGTGAGACAATTAATAGCCATTAAATAAAATATATGTATTATATAAAATAATTAATATAATATATATTGCATTATTTTTACATTTATGTATTTTGGGAGAACTACAGTTGCAATTACAAATCATGCGGGAATTGGTTCAATTTGATCACAGAGTCCTGGGAGAAGTGTATGGTGTAATTTTTATTCATTTTAATCTAATAGCAAAGTGCAAAAATAGAAAATGCTCAATTCTTGTTTAGACGCAGTTGTTGTGCAGATTGCACTGTTTAAAATATGACTGAAACAGCTGACTGCATGAACAATCCTGCCACCTTTCTGTTTTTCTCTTCTGTTTAAAGGCAAAAAGGATCGCCCTGGCAGGTCAGCAGTTTGCACAAACTCATCTGATGGGTGACAGTATATTCTGTTACTACTTCAAACTCTTTCAGGTTTTTTTTTTTTTTTTTTTTTCATTCCGTGCTCTTGTGTCTATTGTAGCAGTGACTACACCGTCAGTGTACTACAGACTTTTGGTTGTTTGTTTTTTCTTTTTAACACGTTTTTTTCTCTTGATCATTTTCTTTATTCACATTTTTTATTTTATGAATTGATCAGTGTGTATATCTTATCTTGTCTTGATCTTCCATCTTTATTCAAGTTTTATGTGTTGTTCTCAAGGACTCAAATCACAATGATTAGATAGCGCACATCTTGCCATCTGCACGGCACACACATTCAGTGGTTATTTTACTGTCTGTGTTGATAAGATGGTAGTATGACTAGAAGCACTTCCCTTTATCATGTAATAAAGACTTGTTTCTGCGTTTTTCTGTATGACTCTACCTAGGTCTGCTCTGGGTATTTACATATTATTTTACATTTGTATTGTTAGGGTTAGGTACAAAAAATAAAGTGTATGTACACAAATACACTTTTTTCATTTTTGTTACAAATATTTTTATTTTTATCATCTTTTTAACTCTCTGTGAACTCAGTATCAATAGGCATTCACCCCACTAAATATATAATTTTTTTGGATGGTCCCAAGTTTCCTGTGTGTTCACAGTAGTCACTGAGAACAAGTAACCCTGCGTTCATGGACCCCAGCACTTTATGGTTATCCATAACCATCGACTGGAAACATTAATCTTTAAACATGTTCTGGCCTCAAAGCACTTCTAAGCAATAAACCTGTGTGCGTTTGAGGTGCGGAAGTGTTGGAGGTCAAGACCACGGCGGCTACTTGAATTTTATGTGATTCGTACTGTTGATAAAGATGCTTGTTTAGTGTGATGATGTTGCAGCAAATAAAACAATCTACATAAAAGTGCTTCACCTGTACAAAAAAGGAAGAGGGTGTGTGATTGGATAGAAAGATTACAAATGGTAGAACTATGTAGCTGATCTTGCACATTGTGAAATAAAGGTAATATACGATGTAATATTGTTCTGTTTAGTTTTGACAGTAAAATTTTGTACATTAAATAAGATTTCTACACTCATCCAGCTGTGATTTTTGTTTTTAGAAGTATGCTAAAATGCAGGTCACTGAGGCCAAGGTTCGAGATGGTATGGAGCTGGTGGAACAGCCAAAGGATAAACTTTACCCTTGTTATTGCGCAAGTAAAAAAGTCTGTGTTCTTGATATTAAACAAAATCACAATAATGTGAATTCATTTGTATTAATTTAACCTGTTTTACACAATAATAGAGATTGTACTGACCATACTCAGTGTATAATAATAGCACAACATTTCTAGATTCCATCAAAATAAAAGATCCTAACCAAATTTCCATCATACAAATTAAGCACTTTTTTCATTTTTGTCCATACAAAGATTTCCATTTATACGTTTTATACTATTCATATTGTTAAAAATTACTGTTCAGCTTTAAATTTTCAGCATAATAAAACATTTATTGTTAGGGAACAACAGTGAACAATTTACCACCATATGGTATAAAATTGTACTTTTAGTTAAGTATCTAATGGATTTATTATCATTTCATAAAGCACACAAACTGGGTTTATGAGGGCAATACACTTTTTATGACATGGCTTGATCAACAGATTACTAACAAAATTAGTATCGAAATGTGACAGCATGCCCTGGTCTTTCCTAACCTCTGCTCTGCTCTTTCCTATCCTGGTCTTTTTTTTATCTATTGTTTCATTTCAAACCAAACAAACTTATATTTCTTTAAAATAATTGTTTTGATATTTTCTCTAACTTTTAAGTGTGTTCTAAATACTGTGTCTTGCTTCAACCACTCAACCATTAATGGTTAATGGGATTTTCAGAGGTATTGTCTCTAATAGAAACATTATGTCCAACTTATTAACACTTTTTGTAAATGGAGTGGAAAATAATGAGTGTTTACAAAACGATTTTGTTGCAGTGTTTAATGAGCTTCGTTTTTAACACGGTTTGAGAGCTTATTATTTATATGAATATCGCAGGAGAATGTGAGAATCCCGTTTGAGCAGAAAGAGCTGGACAGTGTGTTCAGCGGGATGCACGGCGCGGGGGGAGACCTGCACATGATCAAACCAAGAGCCTCGCGCGCGCTCTCGCCCGTGCCTGCGATTCACCTGCAGGGCGGTGAACTTTCTGTACAGAGTCAGAGCTTATAGCGCCGTTGTAGTAAGCGCTTTTCATTATTATAAGCACCACCATACACATAAAATGTTTATATTGTAACTGCATTTTATTAATGTATTCGTTTTTTTTTTAATAATAAAACAAAACTAGAAAAAATATATCAAAATGTATTAGTATTAGTCGAAATTAATAATATTTTAATATTAAATACATGTTCCTTGCAATAAAACAAAGTATAAAATATAACGTATTATTACTATAATAAATTAATAATAATAGTATTTCCAATAATAAATACATAATCCTTGCAATTTTCTATCCACAAGATTACACACCAAGCAGCCTTTTCTTGAGGGTAGGTCTCTCTCTCTCTCTCTCTCTCTCTCTCTCTCTCTCTTACACACACACACACACACACACACACACACACACACACACACACACACACACACACACACACACACTGTTTTATCTGAATGTGCAAAAAGAAGTCTATTTTTGTAGGAGGAACTGAAAAATGTGCAGGTTTTTTTTTTTTTTTTTGCAAAAGCAATTATTTAAAATATGTTACCAAAAATAGGTAAATATTATAAAAAAAATATTCACTACTAATGTCTTTTATAATATTAAAAATAATATGCTGACATTTTCATAGAAATGCAGTCACTGGTTAATTTTGAAACATTCTTCCTAAAGATGTCTCTGGAGCCACAGGTGAAATCAGACTTCTCAAGCCAAGCTGCAGTCTTTCAAAAGATGATGTTCTTGAAGTCACTGAAGAAGGTGTCGTCTTTCAGAAATATGGCTGCCCATCTAATGGAAATGATTTACTGGTGTCGAAGCTGTAAGTTTCATCAAGAGCGTAAGCATCTGGCCTTCTTACACCTGAAGTGTCTGAGAATGGAGTGTCTGGAAGCTGAAGATGTCGGGTACATAAAAATACTCTAATTGAAATTTGTGTTTCATTCATGAGACATTCTTAAAAACATCAATTGTTATTTAAGCAGGTGTGTATATCCTATTTAATCATATTGTATTTATTTTTTTCAGGGTGAAGAAGAGATTAAAGAAGTTTAAATTTAAGGTTCAAAAGGCATTGATGTTTCAAAAGACTTTGCCACAAAAACTTTCCAGTTCCTTCACTGCACTTTGGAGAACTCAATGGCACCATGGATTCTTCATGACATGCTGCAGAACTGCCAGATGCAGATCTACATTTTCCAGGATGTGTTCTAGACCATTTAAAGACTTTGTTTCATCGAAACACAGAACCTGCAGGCCACAGCAACAATCCTCAAAAGAAGAGGTGTCAGGAAACAAAAAGGTACCTGGAGCTGGGGGAAAAAAAGGACTCTCAGACTGCGATGCAGAAACCAAATGTGCTAAATGATGATATTGATGATATTTTTGCATCCTCTGGATTTTAAGGGGTTCATAGTGTTTTTTTTTTTTCTTTATTCTTTTGATGATAATTAGGGCTGGGCGAGATATCTAACGATATGATCATGCGCATTTAGTCAGTAAATCTGGCTCCGTGATTAGCGCTAAATCGCCATCACCTGCTTTCAAATGGAGCGCTAATCACGGAGCCAGATTTAGTGACTAAATGCGCATGATCATATCGTTAGATATATCGCCCAGCCCTATAATGTACTGTATACTCTGACTTTTTCTGCACAATTTTAATTTTGGATTGAAAAATGACATGTTGTTTCCCAATGACCTCTGCTGAATGGAATGTGACAATCCACAGAAATAAACGAAGAGAATAAACCTGTAGTCAAAAGGAAGTGTGTGAACTCTGAGGAGTGTTTTTTTTTCTTCTTTTTCTTCACCTAAATCAGGGGTCTCCAAATTCGGTCCTGGAGGGCCTGCAGAGTTTAGCTCCAGCTTGCCTCAACACACCTGCCTGGAATTTCATGTATACCTAGTAAGACCTTAATTAGCTGGTTCAGGTGTGCTTGATTAGTGTTGGAGCTGAACTCTGCAGGACACCGGCCCTCCAGGGCTGAGTTTTGTGTTCCCTTCCCTAAATGGTTCGTATAATATAATTGGATTCATGATAGAATTCAACAATTCCTAAGGAAATAAAAACCATACTCATTTCAAATGTACTCTATATAAATGATACATTCACACACCATTAAGGAAGGTGTTCTAGGAAACACATCTTAAAACATGAACTGAAACTAATTTGCATAAACGCATGTACCAAAATACCTAATGTACAGATCTGATCAGCACATGCAGAAATAGTCTGTGGTGGAGATTATTTAGAAAAGGGAGTTTTCAGTAGTTAATCCAAACATCTGTTCGTCTGCTTAAAGTGCACTAAATGTTTAAAGATGTGAAATGAACTGCAAAGGCAAATATTACCATGTTTGCACATTGAATCACATTTGATGTTACACCAGGTTTATTAAAGCATATTATAAAAAAGTAAATACATTACAAAATGGTCGTTACATTTATATGTATTAAAAAAAAAAAAAAAAAATATATATATATATATATATATATATATATATATATATATATTTAAACACAACAATAGAAATAATAATTTTAAATGCAGCTTTAAGTTTGTCAATTGATTTTTTTTTTTTGGAACTATACAATATAGAGAAATGAAGTTTAGTTGGTTTTATTGGAGCTCAGTTTACACCACAACCTGTCCCAGAATGCCTCCTGCATCTCAGGCTCCCGTGGCCAGTCTAGATAGGTTCTAGTTTTTACCAGCCGGGCCAATCTATGATGGGAGGATAGCAAGCGAGACGGAATCATTTCTAGGAAGACCAGGATAAGAATGTCCCTGTGTTCAACTTGGAGCCGGTAGGTGGCCAGCTGCATCTCCAAAGAACACCAGTTGCTACCGATGTAGTTGCGACTGATGAGACAAAGAGTCCGCCGACTTGCATAGATGCTGTCCGTGATGTTTTCCACAATGTCTTGTCCCAATTGAAAGTCCCGACTATGCAGGCAGAGACGCAAAAACGGAGGGCCCCGCTGTTCTAAATTTGGAAGAAGTTCCTCCATGACCCAGTGCTCATCCTTACCGCTGTAAGACACAAAAACATCGTAGCGGTACTGGTGTTTACAGTTCACATGCAAAGCCTCTCGTAACCATCCACTGGCGATGTGATAAAATGGTGCAATATATTGGCCTGCAAACTTATATGACAGTACCACAATAATAAAAATTGACAAAAAGCCAGAGGTGAAGGTGAAGAACACAAATTCGATATCAGATAAACAGGTTTTGGAATAATCAACAAAGTTAAGGTGGTCGATTCCATTGTAAGTCAAGCACTGCAGTTCTTTCATGGTGGGCCTGGACATGGCAACCTGCACCTTCCTGTTGTCCTTCGCCCATGAGACCAGCCACGCATTATCACAGTTGCAGTACAGACCCAAGCCCAGAAGATGGAGGTACTTCAAACTAGTGAGATGTTCCACAAAGTTTTGAAGAACATTGACGTTATCTTTTGGCATAAGTACTAGACCTGTCAATGCTTTTAAGTCTTTGGTCAGACTTCCATCCAGAAAGAACATTCTGCAGTTTGTCAGGATCAGCGTCTGGAGTTTTGTCAGATTGTGAAACATTGTGGCCAGGTTTGGCTGCTTCGTCAATTCAATGTTTTCCAGATGTAGGGTTTTTAAATGAACAAGCTGATTGATTACAGTCAAGTCTCCAATACTGTCTGAGAACATTGACTGAAATTCCAGATTGACGACCGATCTTACATATTTCCCAATGAATTCATTTCCACAGTTCATATATGCTGCATTTATCTTAAGTGTGACTACAGATGTCAAGAGTGAACTGTTGCAGCCCTCAACGGTCACATAATTACCTTTAATGTGAAAATTTAGACCCTGACCTAGTGTAGCATTGTTCCTGATCACAAGCTGCATTGATCTCAAGCCTGAACTAATGAAAACGTTACTTAAATTATATGGAATAATTCCAAATAAATCAGAAAAATGCAGTGTGATCAGTGTCTCATCAGGTGGGAAGTTCAGATCTCCCAGCAGAAAAGCACTAAGGTTAATCAGATCTCCAAATGATTCCGGTTCAATATGAATTATAGGATTTCCTTGGAGATCTAAGACCATAAGCCCATATAAACCACTGAATGCGTGTTGATAAATGTAAGATAATTTATTGCTACAGAGGTTTAGCTCTTTTAACTTGGGTAATCCAATGAAAGCAAAATCTTCTATGTTAGAAATGTTACTGATGGATAAGTCCAGAATTTCCAGAACTGCAAAACACAAAAACTGGTGGGAAATTATCTTATCTATGTTATTTGTGCTTAGCATCATAACAGAAAGACTTTCAACTGTCTGTGGAAATGAAGCACATAGAGATAGGAAATCATTTGGTCTGAGCGCATGCTTAATTATGTTAACAAAAGTGAGATTTCTGAAAATCTGAAATACTGAATATATATCCAAGACATTTACAATCTTGTACACATACATGTTACCTTTGAGCACAATTTCCTTAACATCTTCACAGCCATGTGAGATATTAGTAGGAGTTGGTGGCAAGTTAATAGTCTCATAACGAACTTCTAAAAACTCAACTGAATATAACTTTGCTGCAGTACACAAGTCATCAACATTAAGTACAGCCATTCTGACTCTCAAATTATGAATTTTATGTACTCCAAATAAAGAAAGATCTCTGAGGAAATCAGTGTTTGAAACAAAGCGTAAGCTAAAGAGATTTCCCAAAACTTCTAAAGCTCCCTCGTCTACATGCTCTACTATTCCTAGATAAAAATGTACCTCTTCAATATCGAACTCAGTAGATATGTAACCGTCAGAGATGTTGAACACCGAGCAGTTTGGGTAGTGAAGTCTATTTAGGTCATATTCCTCCAACTTAAACAGCTTCAGTGATTTTGCTTTTGCCAGTCGACAAACGACCTCAGATATATCCTTCAAACACACATTGAGTATCTTTAATTTTTGCAACTGAGGAATCATTTCAAAAACATTTGGTGCCAGTGATGATAAACTATACTGTGAAAGAGACAAATGGTTAAGTGAGGAAAGGCGACTGAAATCAAGAGCTACCTCACAACAGATTGCTGTAGACAAGAAAGACAGTTTTAATGAGGTTACGTTGGTCAATTCATTAAAAGCCTCTGGAGGGATCTCTGAGAAACATCCAACTATTTCGAGGTATTCCAAAGAAGCAAAGCGTGAGAATGAGTCTGGAGCCAAGGCACCATGAAAGTCCCGTTCCATTTGAATGCAGAGGTTAAGTAAGTTTGATGGAAGTCCACGCAGGTCTTCTTTAATGTTAGTGACATGATGACACTCAGCAATGTTTGTTTTTCCAGCACAGGTTGTGGCAACAGGAAACTCTTGCACATCACTGTAGAAAAGGCATTTATCAGCAAGCCAAGAACAAATGCATGAAGTCTTCAGAAACAGTATGAAGAGCGAGAACAGAGGCACCATCTTCAATTCCTCAGTGATCTTTAGAGCTTATGATTCCTCTCTTCTTGGCGTAGTCGATCTTTCACTGGAGGTAATTAACCATGTCAGAACATTTGAATATGAAACTAAACTTCCCTTTTCTGTGTCCAAATTCAACGAATGTGTGACTCTTTGTCTGCTGCCTTATTTCTCTGTGGTATTAACACATACACATGAGGGCTGAAAGGGAAGTTTTGTCGTCATTTTTTTTTTCTTTCAACCTCGTCCTTTCTCATGTGGATCATAATAAATATTTTAGAAAATGTCACGATGGAAGTCAATGGGCACTAAAACTGTTTGGTTATCAACATTCTTCATCAAAATATCTTCTTCTGTGTTCCATATAAGAACAAAAGTCATATAGGTTTGGAACAACATGAGGGCGAGTGAATGATGATAACAATCTCTTTCAGGTTAAAGTTCTGAAAGTTCATTTAGCCATTCTAAGCTGATTATTGTTCAGCTGAATTTTATCAAATTCCAGCAATTTCTGAGGAACTGCATTGTGACAAGTGTAATATTTTTTTTATTGGACATAGGTTAACGAAACCTTAAATAAGCAATCTCATAACAATTACCCTCAGGCAAGGTATGATACATGACCAATATAATTAGCTTCCGGTGAAGTGCAATCATGAAATTTTACAGTTTAAAGTCTGCTAGGATTGAGATCTAACATCACATTTTTGAATATTGATTTTTTAGTTATGGTGTTTTGCATATAAATATCACTAACAAAATAAAAAGTAAAACACACTGCATGAAATGACAATCTAAATTGTAAGCAATGTTTATGTTAGTGTTTAGATGATAAGTAATTTAAAGCAATTAAATGCTTTATTAAAAAAAAAAAAAGTAACAGAAAAGAAATCCCCTGTACATGGAATAGTCCCACTGTTCAAACACGGTAAAAAAAGGCCTACAATGTAAGTATAAATTTGCTGTATCATACATAAATAATTTAAAAAGCAAAACATTAAAGGTCCATTACAATTACGTGTATACAAAGTAACATTTAAATAAATTAGCCTACATTCAACCTACTTGAGATATGTTCATGTTTTCTTAAATGATTAAATATGTCACTTCTTTATTACATTAGTAGCATTAATACTACTATTAGTAGTAGAATTAGAATTAGAAGCAAATTTAAGGGGATTTGAGAAATTAAGTAAATATGCTGAATCTAAGGTATATTAATTAAATGTTGCAGACCAAAGACAAAATGTAACACACAATTCACAGACAAAATACAGCTTTGTATTAGTAAACCTGTTGGCAGACTCATCGTAAAAACGTTTAAATGCTTTCTTGGTTTGTTTTTTATAATAAAGGAAAGTGCATCCACTTGTCTCGACTGGGGTTGAGTTTAACGATACACTCTCTGGTTGAGCTTGAATAGCTTGTTCAAAGTTCATGCCTCCAGAAGGTCATTGTGGACCGCTCTGGTCACACAGGCTAGCAGAATGACATTTAGCTCACAACTTTGTACCTTTGTCCTTATTCTCAGTGTTGCCATTCTCATCACAGTGAAAGCCACCATTCTCCAAGGCGTAATTCTGATCCTCAACTGTGCTCTGTGTGCCTTCCCCATCCTCCTCTGCCGATGTCCCCCGCCTACAGCGCTTCATTGTGTAATAAACTACAAATACATCAAGGGTCATCATGATATGAGTTATCAACTTTTCAAAGTAAAGTGAATGTAATGATTCCCAAAGCAAACTATCATATTTCCAATGTGTAAATGCAGAGTGAACAAGAGTTTCATCTTACGTCCTATTGCAATCCCAGCCACAACCAGTTGGAAGATACTGTAGATTAAGGGGAAAGCGAACATGAGCTCAAGCTCCGCAGGACTGAAGGACAGCTGGGTAATAGTACTTGCCAGCTGGGCGTTCTGCATGCCTGTTTCTAAAGCAATGGTGCGGCACCTGCAACACATTCATGAGAAATAAACCATCACATTTTTCTTCAGACTTTTTGCCACATTTATTTATGTGTGCTAACTGTCCCAGAAAATCATTTAATGCCTAATGGGAAGACACAATTGACAGATTTTTACCTGTACCAAGGTTGTCCCACAAAACGTGCCAGGAGAAAGCCCAGACCAAAGCCAATAAATGGATAAATGGTACCGATGATCCAAAGCGAAGGAGAAATGGTCCAAGAGGACTGATAAAGCACACCACCTATGACTGCAATGATGATGATGAGGAAGATTCCTACCACAGATCCCACCTATACACAGAAAAACAAAAGACGTGTGAAGCTGCGTGGCATGCATGAGAGTTTACAATATTAAACACAGAAACAAAAACTTACCTTGAGGATCTTCTTGGCTGCTTTGGGCCACCTGTGTTTCGTGTAAATCCCGAGACCGACAGGCACAAGTAAACTCACTAGTGTGATTCCTGGAATGATCATCAGCAACATTTAAGACACAAGTTCAAATGAATACAGAAAATGTAAAATCTTGTGTTTAGGTCATTTGAGGCCGGTTTACCGATGCTGTCAAAAGGGATCTGGATAGCATCGCCTGAAGTCCAGACTGATGTATAGATGAGCAGACAAAGAGGCATCATTCCCAGAGCCAGAATTGAAGAACAAGCTGTCATGCTGATGCTATGGGCAGCAGAAATCAGTGTTTAGTTGTGGTCTAAAAATTGTTGTTCTGTCTATAAACTTTATAAACATGCATCATTGGATTATGATAAATCTAGTCAATTTGCAAATGCCATTCAAATAATTCAGGTCTAGCTATGCTAAAAAAAAAAACAATAAGAATGCATTAAACAAAACTGAATTTTTTCTGTATTTAAAAACTTTCTAAAATATACTATAATTACAATACTTTTATTATTATACTAAAATAATAAACAATGAAATATTAAAAAATAATTGTATAATTCTACATAATTTTAGAAACAGTAGTTCCATCATTAAATATAATTTATTAAGCAGATGAAAAAAATATATATATATAGTTCACCCTAGTAGACATTTTATGAAAACAATGAAAGTAAGCCTAAATATGACACTACAGCATTTAAAAAGACAGACTTCATGTTTAAAAGAGCTGGTGTTTACAAAGTTTATTTCTAGGAACTAGAAAGCCTTCAGTGTTACAAGCAATATAATGACAATGAAAAGTGAACTGATCGATAGTCTCACCTTAGGTCCATGTCTCCATCGAGCCAGTAGCAGAAAACATTGGAGCTGGAACCTCCAGGGCAACAGCCCATAATGATGATGACTACAGCCTGGATTGGAAGCACGTTGAAAATCAATGAAAGTGCAAAGGCTGTGAAAGGCATGATGCCAAACTGGCATAGGAAACCGATGAAAATGCCCCAAGGCCTGCGGATGTGCAACCAGAGCTTTCTTGCTTCAACCGTGCAACCCATTGAAAACATGACCAAAGCCAGCATGATGGTAAGCGTGGTGCTCATCACCACGTTGAGGATGTCATTGAATGGATCATGGGGCACCAGGCAGGACGTGCCCGTGCAGATGGTGGCATTTATGGGACAGGTGGGCTCTGGTGCGCACATGTTGACAAA
This sequence comes from Cyprinus carpio, assembly GCF_018340385.1. Classification (NCBI taxonomy): domain Eukaryota; kingdom Metazoa; phylum Chordata; class Actinopteri; order Cypriniformes; family Cyprinidae; genus Cyprinus; species Cyprinus carpio. The sequence goes on along the minus strand of NC_056580.1, from coordinate 15,807,071 downwards.
AGTGAGTTTGAATGAAGTGGTAAAGAAAAAAGTAGGATCCTGTGGGGCAGATGGTGTAGATTCCAATCCAGACGTTGCAGAGATGATGCTTATTTGAGAAAGTGAGCTAAGATTCCAGTCATTTTCCGAAACACCTTCTTTCCCACCCTCAGTTCTCTCTATCCTGCATCCCGGGTGACAAAAAGTGAACTTTTACCTGTCTCTTAGAGCTTTAATATCTGTCTGTGGTCTATAAAATTCAGAGGAAAAAATGCTGAAAAATAATTAACTTACTGCAAATGTTTTATGGGGTCAGCGTCCAAATGCCAAGACATAAAAGAAAGAGAGTGGGTGGAAAAAAATAATAATGTAATTGTCAAAGTTAAGTTTAGACACAATAAATGCAATATCACCCTCTTGCAATTTTATAACACTGTGGCACTTAAATTTTATTGTTTATCTCCAGATACGGCCCTATACCATCACCACCCCTGCTGTTGCTGAGTGGAGAAGACATGATGCCTATATGACCCAAAACTGTATGTGCGTCATACAGATGAAAAGAAAAAAAAATGTCATAAACTGTATGATTCTTTTTAAAAGACCCTTTAAATATATGACTGTAGCAATGTGGTACCTCACTCCTTTTTTTCAATGCAAAAATGCACACACATATACCTTTTCACAAAGTTAAATTTTAAAAAAAGTGAAACAGTTTGAGGTGCTTATATAACCGTATAACATCTTTAAGGACATTTAGGTGCAAAGTACATTGATGGAATTGGTACATACTGCTCTCACAGGGTAAAAGAAAACAAAAATGTTTAGGGCTTTTAACTCTAAGCTGCAATATTGCAATATTAAAAAAGAGGTTATGAAGCTCTTTTCCAGTCTTAGCATGGCCTTTGTGGTGTTAAATACCAAGCACTCATTACACTAAGATTGATATCACCGTGACTGTCTACTTCAATGAGGGTTTTCAGAGTAACTTCTAAACATTTTGAACTTCGAAATCTCAAGGTTAAACAATTAATAAAAAATTAATTAAACAGTTCCTGAATATGTAGTTTTGGTACTGGCTTAGAATATTTGGCAAATTGAATGGATTTTAGTGTCTACACAACTGCAACTGAAAAACAAGCTGCGCTGTACTTTGTAATACACAATAAGAATGTTAACACTGGGGTGTAATTAACTCATTCTACAAATAGGCCAGTTTCCAGTTATTATGTTAACAGAAAAACTGATCTGGAACTTAGGGCTGGACAATAATTCAATATCGTGAAGTTATTTTAAATATTCGAAAATAATACTAATATGCTGATTTGCTGGTTGTCAAATTAAATTTAAATGAAATTAAATGAAATTAAATTTATGCATTTAGCAGACGCTTTTATCCAAAGCGACTTACAGTGCATTCAGGCTATCAATTTCTACCTATCATGTGTTCCCGGGGATCGAACCCCTAACCTTGCGCTTGCTAACGCAATGCTCTACCACTTGAGCTACAGGAGCACTATTATAAATATTTAAAACAGTTGAGAACATTTTTTTTTTTTTTTTAGGACTCTTTGATTAATAGAAAGATCCAAAGATCAGCATTTATCTGAAATTTAGTTATAGTTTTTATAACATTATACACTATTTCCTACAAAAGCTTGGTGTCAATATATATATATATATATATACATACACACACACACACACTTTTTTAATATTCGATAATATTAGAAATTATAGAAATTTAATTTAGTGCTGCAATTTCATTTAATTTATACTACTTTTATTTAGCAAGGATGCTTTAAATTGATCAAAAACATTATAATGTTACAAAATATTTCTATTTAAGATAAATGCTGTTCTGCTGAACTTTCTATTTATCAAAGGAACCTGAAAAAACTCTACTCATTTGTTTTCAACATCATAATAAATAAATAAAATAAATAAAATTTCAGCTTTGAAATCACAGGAATAAATTACATTTTAAAATATTTTCAAACTTATTTTAAATAGTAAAAATATTTCAAAATGTTACTTTTTTGTTGTATTTTGGATCAAATAAATGCAGGCTTGGTGAGCAGAAGAGAATTCTTTGGAAAAAAAAAACTTACTGTTCAAAAACCTTTGACTGGTAGTGTATATCAGCCAATAGTTTGATATAAGGTGAACATTAATTTATTTATTTTTCTTAAATATTATATAGTTTTATAGGAATTATATTAAAAAAAAGTATTTTCCAGAAATTTTTAGGTACAGACATCTGTTGTGGGTGTTCTTGGCAGTTTTTATGAGACTCTTTTTTTTTTTAATAGTGTTCATATTGATATCGGAATTATATCGTATCAGCCGAAATGAAGAAATATATTGTGATATAAATTTTGGCCATATCGTCCAGCCCTACTGGAATTGATCTGATCGTATCATGCTGATACATTTTGTTTTAATCTCCAAAGGTATGAGCAAGATTTGAAGTTGAACAGTCACTCACAAACATTCAGAGCTACACTTTCTGTCATTTTATTTAGAAGAACAAATTACAGCAACAGACAGAAATGTGCATTTGTGGTATGCCCTAAGATCTCACTAAAATATAAATGTTTTTAAATTATACACTTGATTCCTGGATCATTCAGGGAGTTTATACAGAGCTGCATGAATCCTGAAACCAGTAATCCAGTAAACCAGATTCTAGCCTCTGCATTTGAAAATAATACATAGATTCATCAATTCAATGTTTTAAATCAGTCTTTTATAACATTGGGTCCAGTCCTCAGATTTGTCTTTGTGACGTGTGGAAAAGCAGTGCAGTACATTCACGACGGTTTAGGCTGTAGATTTCCTGTTACGTGTGCTATGAAACACCTGAGCAGATAAATCCCAGAGAATTGGACTGAACTGTAGGTCAAAGGAAGAGGGGAAAGAGAAAGAATGTTAAGTTTACGTGTGTTACTTATCACTCTATCTGTGAAAAGTGACTTCCTGTATTGACACACAAATACAAATGCAACTGTTTCCAGAACCCTAGCCTTATCTTATCAGCAAGTTGATAACCATCTGACCACATTAACATTTTTCATCTAACAGAGAGAACCGTCCTCATTTTTATAAAATTATAAGTAAGAAGCACTGATATATCTGTATAACAGATTTTATCTAATTGCTGGTGATCAAGAGTACCTCAGACGCACACTCACATGAAACAAAAAGAAGTGATGAAGGATGAGTATGAGCTCATCACTGCTCAAATGCATGTCATCACGATGACATGTCAAACACCTTAAAACATTCCAATGCGGCCGTAATGTTGTAACATTCCTTGATGTGGCCAATGTAGCCAAAAAGCAGACTATAACACACACACACACACATACACACACACACACGGTAGTGTCATTTTCAGCAGGCATTGCTCAATAAACATTTCTTTTTAAGTTATTAGATTAATATTCTTTTTAAATTGTGCTGCTTTTTTGTGTGGATACATTCATTTCAGGATTAATTGATGAATGTAAAGCTTAAAAGAACAGCATTTATTTGAAATATAAAACTTTTGTAAATGTTTGATTTTCTGTGATATTTTCAAATTTTATTTATTTTATTTCAAATCTGCTGATTTGACAACTATATAATGTTATTTAGCTGGCTAACATATACAAGTTTTTTTTTTTTTTTCCAGAATTGATGTAATAGTGCTTCCGCAAATGTGTGTTTATGAATTACTGGAGTCACATTATGTCTCTATATTTTCCAGCTTGTTGTAAAGTTCTTTTTTTAAAGAAAACATATACTTGTTCAACACTGACTGGACTAACAGGTAAGAAAGCCACATAGTTAAACCCTGTTTGTGTGTAAACTTTTCTGGATGCAAAATTATTATCATTATTACACAGAAAGAAATTACAAAAGAGAGTGTGTCTCTACATATCTCACCTCACTAGAAATGGCTGTGGGAAACACATGCTGGTTTGATTTTTGATAAAGTCCCGAAGCTGTAGAGCAAGAGCCAACAAAGCGCCCTGTCGGGTTCTGTCCATTTTAGTTACCACCAGCTAAAACATGACAGAGAGAAAAAAAAAAAAGTAAATTTTTTGGCATCTTTTTTATATATATATATATATATATATATATATATATATATATATATATATATATATAGATATATAATATATATATATATATATATATATATATATCTCTATATATATATGTAGGCTACATAATGTATTCTTTCCAATGTAGAGACAATAATCTTGTGCATTTGAAAGTCAAAGATGCATAAACATTTGAAATGAAAAAGTACTTTTGGCTTAGTTCACACTACAATCAATTCAGATTTTTTTTTTACTCAGTCTTTAGGACTGACTCTCCACATGGGTATTTTACAAGAAATGAAAACACATCTGTTTTCTTTTTTCCCCTTCAGACTGTGTAGTCAGTGACTGTTGGTTCTACATCTGCTGCCATAGTAAAGACCTCAGCACAATGCCAAGGTACTTTCTCTCACTGTGAAAAGTACAGTAAAAATTTGACTTAGATTCAAAATCTGATTGAATAGATTCAAAATCACTCATGAATGTGGTTTGGAACGAATTTAAAACGTTATTTATTTTATATATATATATATATATATATATATATATATATATATATATATATATATATATATATATATATATATATATATATATATATATATATATCTTTTTTAAATTAATAAATTATTATTATTTTTTTTTTTTTTTTTTGCTGTTTATTTGCTACAGATAAAACAGTTGGAACTCTGTTAAACCAAATGTGAAACTGTAAAAATTCATGGAGTTATAAGATTTAATTAAATAACATGTAATTACTAAACTAGGTCTAGAAATCATACTTTTAAGATCAGGCCTACCTCATATATCATTATTTATATATATAGTTTGGATAACTTGATACCCTCTGGTCTAGAGCCCCCTGCTGGACAATCACAGTAAGATCTTGAGACAAACACTCACCACATAAGGCAAATTGAACTCCTCACACATCTCCACAGCAACTAAATCCACCTTCTGCAGACCTGCACCTCCATCCACCAGCAAGAACGTCCTCACCAGACTAGAGACACATAAATTAGAAAATCAAAGAAAGAAAAACTACGAATTCTGTCACAAGCTTTATCATCTGCTTCTTTCTAAACTCAACACAAGCATGCAAAAATAAATATTGTGAGCTAATTCAAAACAGTATCAACTTCAACCTACTTTTGACGCTCTTGAAGGTAAGGTTCAACCATCTCTACAAAGTCCCGTGGGGCATTGTGTCCGTACCCCGGCATGTCTACAAGAGTAAACGCCTTTCCCACAGTGAAGAAATTTAGTTTTTTGGTGTGGCCCTGTGTGAAAATAAAGTCTGAGAATGAGTCATTTCTGACCATGGAGGACAGAACGGCAGAGAACATCCATGACACACAGACTCACCGGAGTTTTAGAGACTCGCACATCTACCTCCGGCACAAGAGAGAACAAGGCACGTATGAGAGAAGACTTCCCCACATTACTTCTGCCCATAAAACACACCTGCAATACACACAAACACTCACTCAAAGCAAACCTGAGACACAGTTTGAAATGTCTAGTACAGTGGTTCTCAACCAGGGGTCCATAGGATGACTTCAAATGATTTAAAATTAATATTATAAATGTAACATTAATATATTAAAGCAATCTAAATGAATCAAAATACTAAAATAAACACACATGTAAACTGACATATATTTCAAATGATGATTAAAACAATCTTAACGTACCTCAGGCTGTTTAAGAAGAGGTACATGGTCTATCCGGACTGCAGAGGTAGAGTAGTCGATACTATGATTAGAGGAGGGAGTGAACAGTGTCTCTGCCTGACGGAGCTCCTCCAAGCTGGGGTGAAATATCTTGAATTCTTCCTGACTGACCTGTGAGGACAGGTGCTCCTCCAGACTGCTAAAGGGGTACAGAAGACCCTGACGCCTCCTCTCAGGGAGCACACACACATGTTTGATGGAGGCCAGCTGATGAACTCTCTGAGCTACCGAAGGACAACATGATATATGTGTCTGAAGTAGAGGCAATGCCTTTATCCTCAGCATTGTGTTCAATCAATTCACTCAGGATGACAACTTTTTGCTTTTTGAAGTCAGTTCGTGTGTCATATCCATTCACTGGAATTTCGAGAAGGCTTGCTTGATGATTTCTGAAGTTTAAAACTTTCAACTAGGATTCACTAAATTAAATACTACGGTTCATATCTATGGATCCAGAATTATAGTCTTTACATATACAGAGATCATTTAATCAGATATATCAGCATTTAATTCACAAATAGATGATAGATATATCACATGCCATGCATGCGCTGCCTTTTGACAAGTTTTAAGAACTTGTAATCAAAATACACAACAGTGAAACACACCTTACTGCAAGCCTGAAATCATCTCAAGGTCTTACGTTCACTAGACTGAAAAACTTCATAAAAATCTATTAAAGCCACTGAGTCCCGAAATGCACCGCTTCACGCAAAAGCATATTTTTTAAATATTATTACAATAATGAAATAATATGTCTGTATCAACTGCTATTAACGAAGAGTGCAAAATAGGCTATTTATTTGTGTTAAATCTTGTCGCGCTTGTGTAGACGCGCATGTTACATCAGAAGCGATCCGAAGGAAACAGACACAAGAACAAAGGTTCCGCCTTTTTCTTATGAAGGACTAAGGCAAAAACTAAACCCTAAAGATTAATTTTTACCAAGCCTGTAAGTTTATTTCTCACTATGCAGATATATGTATATTGTGTTTATTGTCTTTTACAGCACTTATTGATAAATTGATAAATAACTACACAATCCTTTGGCCCCAAGCAAGAAGCTTCTAGCTTGATTTGAGCACATCAATTTTAGAACTTAATTTCGATGTTCATTTAATTTATACTGCTAGAATTACCACACAAATCAGATTTTTAAACGGCATCAAACACAAACTTTGGTAACTGTGTTGTAAATATTTAATTGTATTCTATTAAATTTACGATTCAATTCATATCTTTTTTTGTTTTTTTGTTTATTGCAAAGCAACTTTACAGAAAATTAAGTTTCTACAATATTTAGTAGTAGCTTATCAGTGGTGACTGTCAGTTCATGTGCATATGGCAGAAATGTTCAGAAAAAATCAATAAAAAGACGCAAACAAACAGACGATTAACACTATTAACAACAATTATGCAATCAAACTTATAGCAAAATGTGGTAGTTCTGTATGTTGTCTCTGGGTTGGCATCATCTGAGGTCCTCTGAGGGGTTGGCATCATCTCTTCTCAGGTGTTCTGGATCCAGACTGGAGCTTGTTTAAATCCAAGTGCCACAGGATGTAAATCCCGTGGCAAAGCAGAGAAACAAAAAGAAACATAATTAGCGTAGCTGCTGTTCCAGCCAAGTAAAATTAATTAGTTTAACCCAAGTTAAAGAATAATAATGCACATTTGATCAGATATAACTGCAGTCCAAAATTATGAGATGCATTATTTGAATGCTTGGCCAAAGAGGTGTGTTTTTAATCTAGATTTAAACAGAGGAAGTGTGTCTGAACCCCGAACATTATCAGGAAGGCTATTGCAACTGAATGTTATTTATCTCTCAATTTAATCTTTCAATTTACGTGTGCCGTATTAGCATGACAAAAACTGCAATGACAGCTAAGCTGCGCTCAAAATGTGTGCTAAGTAAAATACATTGACATTATGCTGAAAAAAAAAAAAAAATAGAAACCATCACAGAATTTGTAACGGTTTTACTGGTTATAAAAAAAAAAAAAATCGTGGGCAGCAAATTTGGATTACTAGCACTGGATTATTGCCATAATGAAAATCAGCGCAACATAGTCACTAATGGAAAAGTAACTAAATGGATGCAGATATTAAGATGGAGATCCAGAGAATTATGAAGATATTATGATGGAGATTATGATTTTATATGGAAAGATCTTCAGACAGCCTATATTTGAGATGCAGATATTAAGACATGAGTATTGTTTTATTTATGTTTAGTGCTGTACCAGCCATCGTAACAATGTTTCAAACTGATTTTTCACATGAGCTTCAGTATGTTCTCTTTATGTTGAATGAACTAAATATTCCTGCCATGACAAGTTAACATCGTGAATAAATACTCTAACGCCACCAAAATAGTCAAATTTTGGAATGTATGATTTTGGTTGAAGTATGCTATTTGTTGAATAAGATTATTGAAGGAGTTGTTTAAAGTAGGAGTTGTTTGTATTATATTGGTTTATAGAAATATAAGAGAAGTATGCTATAGGTTAATCATAATTCAGACTATTTGATTATTATTTACTGTATATACTGTGATGTTTTTAAGGAAGTAAACTATTCATTCCAGTTTTAAATTTAGATGTTATTATGATGTAAGGTTTTTAGTAATTTTTTGTATTTATGGTATTCTTAACAGTACTACTAGAGTTTCAATTTACTTGTTATGAAGATACTTTTAAATACTCGAAAGTCCTGCCATATCATTTAAAAATATATAATATTTAAATATATTTCATTATAATAAAATATTTAAACCATACAAATGGATTTTTTTTTTTTTTTTAATTATATTTCAATATGGCAGTACAGTATGCCATTCTAAGCACCTACAAAATCGACTGGTGAGATAGTGAGGTAATTTCTGCCACTCCTTATAGTTCATTTGCATTCACAAGGTCAAACAGTTGATGGATGATCACATGCCATGTGTCAATGGGATAAAATAATCAATCAGTGATATACATATTTTTTTTTTCTTCATCTGAACTGATCTCTTTGGGATCATTCTGAATTGGCAGAGGTAAATGCCACAGAACGAGATGCAGCTGCAGTACTCTCACACTCAGCATTTAATACCCCATCATGGAACGAGCACTTGTTAATGTGACATTGAGTGATTTCCCTGACCTCCCCTTCTCTCTCGTCTCATTTGCATGTTAAGCATCCTGCCTTCTTTCACTTCAGCATTGTGACCGACACACAAAGGGGCGTCTGCCACACTTAATGCCTCCGCTTCACCCCCGTTCTTCTGCTTCTTCTAATAATGATGAAGTAATAAGCTTTTTATCTGATGTGTTTTCACAAATATGAGGGGTGTGAGGTTCAAACAGCTTAATAGACTGACAGAATGTAACTTATATCTGGCACACAGGCTTTAATGACACACTCACAGGCAATAAAAATGACATAGTGACACACAAGACAAAGACTCGGTCAATGCGATGAACACACCTATAACACAGCCTCACAAAGGAGCTTCTGCTCCAGCCGCACACCCCGGGTGGTGTCTGAGTTCTCTTTTTGTGTTTTATATGAGGGGAGGAAACCTGGAGAAATACATTGGGGAAAAGCATGTTACTCATATAACTACAAGGTGTTGAAAACTTGACCACAGTCTGGGTATATTCAGAATGGAATACTAGTAAATACTGTACAAACAGATTGGATACTGCTTAATGCAGAAAACAGAACACATTAATATGCACTTATAAACATTTTAAACAGCCGTATGCAAAATGGTAGATATATTTAATGCAATAAATTCTATTTATGACCCTGAGAATCATAAATATCGTATTATTAAATTTAGTTTTAATAATTACAGTTTAGAAGCATATGTTGCAAATTCCCTCCTAAAATGATTTGTGATAGTTGTAGCTGGATTACGATGGTTTCCCAATCTAACCATCAGTAAAGCGCCCGATTATACCAAAAGACCAAGATGGAAGATCAACTAAGACAATAAAAAATAAATACTTTCAATCAGTTTGAATGAGCATTTATATTTTCAGGTTTCATTTTAAATTTAATTTTTCTTATGTACTTTTGTCAATTTTTAAATTAAATTAAATTAAATTATACTTTTAATACTTCAACTTTAATACTTTATCAAACTTAACTCTGTTAGCAAGGCAACATTTCAACATTTATTTTAGTTTATTTTCATCTATTATATATTTTTTATATATATATAATATATATATATATATATATATAAGACGGGGTATATATATAGATAATATATATATATATATATATATATATATATAATTTCAGCATTACTTAAATTAATAGTTAATAATAACAATAATAGTTCATAGTTAATACGAACAGCACTTGAAATAGAAGGTAACGCTGCATGTTGCATGTTTGATACAGTATTTTGTGTTGTGCGTATTGTTGTACTGCAAATGTGTTCCATACAGAAAATTCTCAAACTGTTCTTAATAGGCCTATATGATACTACAGAATGAGTAAGAGCACGGATGCTGGAATGCTGAACATATTCTTTGTGTTATGTATATAAATTAAGAGAGAAACAAATTGTGGAGAAAGGTTAGAAAAAATATTTGAAATATTAGCAAAACAGCTACAAAATGAAGGTTTTCTCTGTCTCCCTCAGTGTTTTTAAGACATGGTAGCATAAATATTTTGGCAGGTGGTGTTTAGAGGGTATTAGAGTGTTTGGGATATCGATCGGGTCTCTGTGCCAGGATCTGCAGAGAGGAAGGGAAGAGGAGAAAGAGAGAAAGAATGACCTTGAAGCAGGAGGTTTGACTTGATAAATAAACTGCAGGAAGTAAATGCATGAGAAAACAGATTTGATGCCACCCAAGAACACTGTCCCACAAATACTTGCTAGATTTGAGTTCTAACCTTTGCATATATCGACTTAGCTAGGATATTACCTGTACAGGGGTAACTTTTTGAAAGTAACAAGCAAAGGATGTTATTCATTGTATTTACAATGGTTCATAATTAGATACTTTCATCTGGTAATGAAATTGGGATGAAATGGATTGTGTCCTCAAAATTGATGCTGATCGCAGTTCAAACAGGGCAATTCTTTTTCTAGCAGGTGATTTTGAGGAGTAGGTTGTGGGAAATGCTACAGACTACCATGATGTGGGACTGTACGGCATCACTGTGATCCAGATGCCTGAATTGGCTTTTTAAAATGCTGAAAGGACACATGACTACATTGTGTGCGTGGATATCTGCCTGGTTATTATACTCCATCATTTGCCATTATCACTAGAAAATGTATACAAACATCCCTCTTCAATAAAATGTTGTTAACTCATAGCTTTGTGTGGGTGGTAATAGCACAGCTTTAATTGCATCAGGCAAATAAGACTGACAGTTGAATTCAGAGCATTTTATAATGATTCTCATATGCATAGAAAAAGTCATGTTTGGGCTGAAAAAAAAAGGCTTAATTTAAATACACATGATGCAGTGCTACACCAGCACATATAGTGCCTGGTTAATTTGATCAGTGAGTGGTTTGTGAATGGGTTTTGCATTTAAGTACCACATACTGATGTGCATATTGCCCCTAAATGTTTTTAGTATCTCCAGAAATTAAGTTTAAGTTGGTGTGAGTTTCCATCCCCTTCCAGGTCAGGGTCGAAACAGATTCCTTTGAAGTTATAATATTGTGCACTGCAGAGACTGCGTGAAGTGCTTTAAGTTTCCTCAAAGTTGCTCAGGGACTGGTAACAGTGTTTATCCCTGTCTGAAACTCTAGTCATCAGATAAGTGCAAGAACATCAAAAATAAACCGTCTCTGTCATTTATAGCTAGACCAAAGGACACTGCAGGAGATTTCTGGTACATACTGTATACACACATTTCTGAAGGTTTTCAGAGAAAGTGGGGTGTATATGTATATGATTCTTTGATGTTTGAAATAGAAATAATTTATAATATTATAAATGTCTTTACTGTCACTTTTGCTCAATTTAAAAGCAGGGCTATTAGTAAAAAAAATAAAAAATAAAAAAATAAAAAAATAAAAACATCAGAAAATGTAAAAAAAAAAATGTAATTTATTTATTAAAAATAAATTTGCTTATTACTGCTCTGGAGTTGTGTCTGCGAGAAGACATTCAGTAAAGATGAGAGCTGGGGATGAAAAGATAGAATAATGCAGCTCACTTTGTTTAGAAGGGAAAGATTTGGACTGGAAGGAGCCCAAGTTAAATTAAGCTCAGTCTGATCGAGAAACTGTAATTACTGCTGTTAGTGAACAGCCTACAGCCACAAATGACTGTACCAAAGCCAAAGTCACCCTGCTTTAACAACACACACTGACACACAATAGTGAGTGATAGAGCTTCAGAGAGACAGAAAGGAGATGGTGTGTGTCCTTTGTTTTAGTCACAAGACTTGTACTGACTGTGAGGGAGTAGCTACACTAGGCCTAACTTGTTTTCCATACAAACATACAAGGCATATGCACCCAGAAGGATAAAACCCCCACCGCACAAACACCCATCTCCGTTTCTAATGCTTTGAGTCCTGTGGGCCCTGCTACTTTCAGAAATTTTGGAGGTGACAATAAATGAGGCGATGTGAACCCACACTGCTGTCCATTGTGCCGCCCTGGACTCTGACAACACACAGAATACTAACAATGTATTTAATGGACACAGGAACATGTGGTGCCTCACCCCTGCTGCAGGTGTCAGCGTGGGTCTTTTGTGTCGGGTACGGGGTATTAGGGTATGTGTGTGGGCTCAAGTCATCTGGACTCCAAAAAAGTGTTTTGGGTGTCTTGAAGTGAGAATAAAGTGCAAGAATGCAAGGCAAGAGTGTGAGTCTGAAGGTAAGAGTGTGAGAAGACTTTTAAGGCTAAGAGATGAAGGTCATCTTTTGAAAAAACATATAGAACTTATAAAACATTGTTCTGTTTATTAGTGCTTTGACAGGTTAACAGCTCAGTTTGGGCCAAGACTACCTGTTTGTCAAAACAGTGGTAGATGGGGACAAAAATCGGAATAAATTGTTTATATTATTGGCCATAATATGTAATTAGGATGTTGTTAATAACAATGTAAAGTGTTTTTATTACCCACTTGTTTTTGTCTTTGTAAACCTTCACTTTAATGCTTTTCCCTTGGATTCCTCACTTAGAAAGCATCCAAAACCATGCATGAATACACCAAAGGGTGTTCATTCTGCCCCTCTTATCTTGACATCTGTCCCAGACATGATGGGACGTTCCCTGTGGCCTCTGTCTTGTTAAGAGCCTTGATTGATTAAGGCGGTCTGGCAGTGCAGTACAACCCCCCCCCCCATCTCCATTCCTCACACTTTCTCACTTCCTGACCCATCTGCCCACAATCGTCTGCTCTTCTCACTCCATTTCTCTTTTTTGCTCCGCGTGTAGGAGGGTCATTCATCTCTTGAGTTATGATAGGGCTTTTTTTGTTCATAATACCCCCCGCACAAGAAGTCAAGGTCTCATGATTTGTGAGTATCCTCCATCTGCAACTTTTGCCTTTTATGTCTCAATTGTGTGAAACAGTTATTTTCTAAAGGTTTATAAAAGAGAGAATAATATTTCCAAAATAAATAAATAAATAAACACAAACAAATTGCCTGTCTGCCACACATTTAAATGAAAATGTATTCATTTATTCATTAAGTTCTAAAATTACTAACTGCAATAAAAATATATAAAAAAACGACTAAATTACTAAAATGTAAATAAAATTAGATTAAATGTAAACTGAAAAAGCTGATTCAAAATATTGCTGAAAATATAATAGTATATAAATTATAATACTGTTGCTCACAAAGGGACGATTATGAATGATAATGACAGAGATTATGAATGTATGTTATTTAAGGAGAAAATATTTCTCTAAAAATCAGCAACAACTATTGTATACGTTTTCATGATCTTTTGATATGTAAGTTGCTATAAAATAACTTTTAAGCTAATAGGAAACAAGTTTATTTATTTTCATTTCTGATTTACTTGCTCTTATAATTGAAAATGCAGATCAAATTAATTTTCCCATCAGATATTGGTTGTACTAATTTATGATACTGACAAACAATTATGCAAATTATGCATGTGATTAGCGAAACAACAGTGCTTTAAATATATAATGAAGATAACAATTGACAATTGCCATTGCCTTGTATTTTCATATCCATGAGGAGGCAGTAGAGCTCTGCATAAGCACGTCAAATCTCCACCCCCACGTCTATGAGGATACTCCCAGCAGGGGGCAGTAGACTTCCACGAATCTCCTGGGATGCACAGTTTTTTTTCAGCCACCCCGAGTTGAGTTTTGGCCGCGCTGCATGAGGTCCTCGGAGACTTGAGCCTCTAAAGCCTCTGTCTAAATCATGTCTCTGTATCCCTCCTTAACCCCAGCATGCTCCCAGAGCAAGGCCTTGCTTTTCCAATTTGAGAGAATGCCATACAGCAAACGTGTGGGAGAGTGGAACTAAGCTAACCTTTCACTGTAGAGTAAGGCGCTGTCTGAATGTCAGAGGGCTAACGTAGGGACAGACAGAACATATTTCCCTAAAACAATGAATGGAAAAGATTTCACGAAATGGTCGCTGTCCAGGAAAGACACAGTGGGCGGCACTGGATGAGAGAAACATGGGAATAAAATCTCATGTTATTCAAGGAGCATCTGATATTTGTGCAGTGTAGGTCCAGTAAAGTCAGAGTCTTGTATAAAAGTAACGGATGAGTGAATGCCAAACATCTGGAGCAGAAGGCGGCTGGCAAGAAATGGTTTTTGCATTCAGTTACAATCTAAACAGATCTGTGAGCCACTTCTTATGGGTTATTTAGAAAAAATCATAAAAAGAGTGCTATATAAGGAAATATACAGTGCAATAACCTAGATTAATAAAGACTGTAAACATTTTGCTTATTGTTAAATTTTTAAAGTTAACAAATTGAACATTATTGTCAAGTGCTGTAACTACTGTATACAGTGCAACAAGGGCGGAGCCAGGGGTGGCCATGGCCACCACTGACCTAAGCTTGGCCACCCCACTCACAACTTTTGTTTTGTTCCTTTTTTTTCGTGACAAGAAATGCATCTATTAAGGCTAGGAACCGCCATATCTCTTTATGACCCAATCAAACGTGAAACTTTTCAGATGCTTACTTCAACTTCGCCTCAGCGCCAGGCGCTAGTCAAACGTGCGCTGAAAGAAACATGGGCTAAATGAGCTTCAGTAGAACAACAGTGAACTGCGATCCGGTTGAGATGTTGTTAGGCTATATGTCAGTAATACAAACTTTCCCTTTCCTGACAGCTGTTTTACCATGCTTCCGGCGCACACTCTTCAACTTCAGGCGAATATAAGGTCCACGCTCTCTATATCGCTTGACCATAAATAAAGCTAACAAGAAACTATTAACATAAAATATAGTTCTGTCATCAGTTAAAGGGATACTCCACCCCAAAATGAAAATTTTGTCATTAATCACTTACCCCCATGTCGTTCCAAACCCGTAAAAGCTTAGTTTGTCTTCGGAACACAATTTAAGATATTTTGGATGAAAACCAGGAGGCTTGTGACTGTCCCATTGACTGCCAAGTAAAATACACTGTCAAGGTCCAGAAAAGTATGAAAAGCATCGTCAGAATAGTCCATCTGCCATCAGTGGTTCAACCGTAATGTTATGAAGCGACTAGAATACTTTTTGTACGAGAAGAAAACGAAATAACGACTTTGTTCAACAAGTCGTCTCCTCTGTCTCTCCCCACACCATCATAGCTCCAATTTGGGAAACACCTGCTGAACACAAACTGCGTATGCTCTTCTTGTGTCAGCCGCACCACAAGTTTTCCAAAATGGCGCTATGGTGATGTGAACATTTTCATTTTGGGGTGGAGTATCCCTTTAATTGATCTAATTCACAAATATCTCAATTACAATTTAGTAGAAATTAATTGTATTCAGTTGTGTCTTAAGCACCAAAACAGTTCAATACTTTATAGTCAATCACATTTTTTATTGAAATAATGAAGATTTCTGTGCCACCCCAGACTGGTTACTGGCCCCTCCCTGGCCACCCCTATGAAAACATCATGGCATCTCCACTGCAGCACTACAGTGGGGTTCTTGAAGTAAAAATCCCATTCACTTTCTCCACGAGGTCGTTAATCGACGGTGTGTATGCTTTTGCTGAAACCAACAGCACACATTATTTCACCTTGCTTTTTAAAACAATGATGTTCAACATGAAATTCCTGGTGAAAAACTACATTACCCATAATTCTTCAAATAAATCTCCAGAGAATCAGAGAATTGTGACAAGCAAATTGCCTCAAAACAACAGTTTAGCACCCATCCACTCCCATGAAGCACTGCTAATTACATAATATATGTATAATCAACATAATTTTTGTTGATGTAATTTCACAACATATCACGGAATTGTAGTTATTTCCCTCATTAAAGAGGTCAAGTACACCGCCTTGTACCTTTGTTTTTTACTCGCAAAGGCAAGTGTGACTGCAGCTTTAAGTTCAATAAATTAATAATGATTATAGATGTATTCCAGAAACTGTTCACAGCTGGTTCTGCAGAATCTGTGTATACTGTAAAAATGTGAGGCAGCGTTTTGATTAATGAGATCATGGTGAGAGTGGTGAAATACTGATGGGAATGGATGAGAGGGCTATTAAACACCGTCTCTAGAGTTGAGAGTCATAGCTCCACAGAGCGCCTCTGAAAGGAGATCAGGTCAGGGGAGATGCATGTGAGGGAGTTCCACACCATGTCCCAGGGGAGGTGGCGTGGATGTTAAGTGGGATATCCTGTGCTGTAGATCTAGGTGGATCTGGTTTGCCTGAGTCTGTCCTACACTTTGTCCTACTCCTCACGCATGCTCTCTGGGGTTGAGGAGGGATGGGTGGGGGTGGGGGGTGGGGGGGATTCGAGAGAACAGAATTCCAACCCATGGGAGGCTAAGCCATGCCGGAGTAAATCTGCCCTGATCCAATGGCTGTGTGTACCTACAACCTTTATCTTTTGAGTTCAGTCCAGATGCCATGAAAGAGTGAAGACGAACTAGACTGAAAGGCAGAGAAAGAGAAACTGAAGAAAAAAGAAGAGAGGAGAGGGTGGTGGAGCGCTTATGAGAGAGCAGGAGACTTATAGAGGGTGAGACAGATTAGTTGGTACTTTGCTCTGAATTCAGATCAGTCTGGTGTGAGGGAGACCCAGCCGATGTGAACATGAGGCTGAGCTGATGGATACTGTATCTTACTGAGCACAATCCAGCACACACACACACACACACACACACACACACACACACACACACACACACACACACACACACACAGCACACATTGTACAGAGCTTCTCAATCTAGAATTTATCACATGCCTAAAATAATCCAGTTTAGCTAATGAGAGTATGTCAGTAGTCAAACATTTTAGACTATATCTCATGATCTAAAAGACCTTTCTAAATTTAAACTTGAGTTTAAATGCTTAGAATTATTTTATGTAGTCAAACAGAATATAAGTTGCATTTATGTTTTGTTATATAGTCAAAAAGCTAGAAATATGAGATAATGTGCTTGTTAATGTTTACTAATGTACTTATTAAACATTACCTAATGATCAACAGATCATCATTTGATGCAAATTGAAATGCTTACAAATGTCACTAAACTTTAAATTCATATGGTCATGCACTTTTAAAAAAAAATATTCAAGTGATTTTGACATGGTTTACAATGATTAAAGGGTTAGTTCACCCAAAAATGAAAATTCTGTCATTAATTACTCACCCTCATGTCGTTTCAAACTCGTAAGACCTTCGTTCATCTTCGGAACACAAATTAAGATATCTTTGAAGGAATCTGGAGCTGTCTGACCCTGCATAGACAGCAATGCAACTGAAATGTTCCCAAGTCCAGAAACATAGCAAGGAGATCTGTGAATTAATCCATGTGACATCAGTGGTTCATCCGTAATTATACAAAGCTAAGAGAATACTTTTTGTGTGCAAAAGAAAAAAAAAATAACGAATTTATTCAACAATTTGTGTCTTCCACATCACCCTGGTGCCATTTTGGAGAATATCTGCTGGACCTATGCTGTTCTGTGTCAGCTTACTTCACGCCGATACCCTGTTTGTGTTAAGATCAAATCACAACAACAGAAAAAACAGATCCGGCGTGACACAGCTGACACAGAACAGCATATATCCAGTGAATATTCTCCAAAAAGCATTTTAATTTACATGAAATAATGATCTGTTAATCATTAGGTAATGTTTAATAAATTTATTAGGAAACAGTAAACATTAACAAGCACATTATCACGTGTTTCTAGCCTTTTGAATATATATATATATATATATATATATATATATATATATATATATATATATATATATATATATATATATATATATATATATATAAAATGATATTTTAAGCATTATACAATGCTTGTTAATGGTTTATTAATGAAAGTTATTATAAAGTGTTACCCTTGTCTTTTTGGAACAAATCATTAAAAGAACTGGCAGAGTAATTTGGTCGTTACTCAGGCTGCACTGTATGTTGATTCATTAAAAAGAATCAACTCGTAATTTGTTTGTGATTCTGGCTAAAATAGTCACATTGTATGTTTATGTATGCAGCCCACAGTGCCAACTTGCTATTACAACTCATTCTTTTAGCATTATTTTCTGTCTTTTTATTTTATCACATTCAGTAGAGACTACAACCAAGATTCTCAGGAAAAATATGACTTTATGTTAGAATGAGAAACGAATGAATAATGTGTCCAAAATTTTGACTTTATACTACACTTTTGAAGCAGTATCCTGAGAAAACAACAGCAAATTCATGCATTTTTACATTATATGTTTAATTAATTAGTAACACTTTTGTGGAGTTTTTTTTACTGAAGTGCCAGCTGGGAATTACAGGAAGAGAAGATGCAGGGTTCTGTGTGTGGGATTGAAGCTGAACGTTCTAAACTGACACCTCGGGTAAGTTGTTTAATTCGCATTTGAATGCTAAATTGTCATTTTTGAATGCTTAATCATAAAAGTCCTTCATCCTAACCAAAACCACAGTCATAAAATCCAACATTAACTAAGGCAATATTGCAATATTTCTGCCAAAAACGTCATTGCAGATTCCCCCAAGTGTGGCTGCTGTGGTCTTTGAACCATGGCCCAGGATAAACACTCTCCAGTATTACATCTGGGTTTTGGAGCCATGCAACTTGGAAGCGAGGGTGTTAGGTGGTTCCCTGGCAGCTTCAATGGGGAGTTGACTCACATGGCTGGCAAAGTCCTGGGGTTTCTCAAGCAGGCCTTCAGAATTCAAGCCAGTGGAAAGAGCTAAACCCTCCTCAAGGCTCCTATGCTTTCAAGAGGAAACAAATCCCTTGAAAACACAGCCAACTCGATTTGTAGGTTTTTTCTTTTTTTTTTTTTGGTCAGATGTCCCTAGCCAAGACAATGACATGACAGACTTGTTCTCAGAGAGTAAAATTTATGAGCGGAAAATTAAGTGGCAGTTTTGTGGCCGCTGGAGACCCACAATCTGAAATGATTATCTGGAAGTAACACTAGAGACTTACTAAGGAATACTGGTTGGTGCTGTTTTTAAAACTCATTACTCGTTAGAACTTAAAATGATGAAATAACACATTAAGTGGCGTCTACATCAGCTCATTACCAGCATATTCTCCTCCTTGAATTTTAACCCTCCAGCTCTGTTTCTCACTTTTTCACAGAAGGATCCTCAAATGACACATTTTCATATTCAGATCAGCTTATCAACTTGGGTAACTGTGCAGACGCTTTATGATGGCATCACAATTATATGTGAATCCAGAGAAGACAATTTCCAAATTTGCTTTATATGGTTATCTTTAGAGTGAAAAAAAATAAATAATAATAAATAAATAATTAAAAAATAAAGAAATACTGAGGTGATGTGAAGTGTGGCCAAGTATGGTGACCCATACTCGGAATTTATGCTCTGCATTTAGCCCATCCAAGTGCACACACACAATAGTGAACACACACACACCAAAGAGAACAAACACACACCATGAACACACATCTGGAGCAGTGGGCATATATTACTTTATATTAGTACTGGGCAACAATTATATTTTTTAATCATGATTAATTGCATGATTGTCTGCGATTAATTGCGATCAATAGCATTGTTATGGATTTTATTCACATAATGTTTTATAATGTATTGTATTGTGGACTTTTTTATTTTATTTTTTATTTTGTATTAATAATATTTGAATAACATTTGGTTTGCAAACACTTTAAACAAATAAGGTGCTTTTTTACAGCAGTATTCCTTTTACATGGTAGCAGTTAAAATATTTATTGTAAATCTCAACTTATAACATTAATGTAATCAAATTAAATAAAACCAAAGCTATTTGTCACTGCAAGGGCATTAACGTTTTTATAGAAAATATTTTATAATTTGTTATACAAAAACAAGTTATGCTCATAGTCCAGAGCCTTGATCATGACATTATAACAGGTACCTTCCAAGTATAGACCTGCAAGACCCAAAGCAGCAGAGTGCGGCACGGGACAATATGGTTCGGTTGGAAGAGGTGGCCTAGTGCGTGGTTCAGTTGGGTTCAGACGCAGTACGCATGTGGTGTGAGTGGAGCGCTAACCGTGCCGGAGCGCAGATCTTCTGATACGTGCAGCATGATTGCGTGAACATTTCTGAGCGGCAATAGCGATAGATCTGTAAAGCAATATATTGTGAGAGGGCCGTGTATCACCGCATCCCAAACGACTCAAAATAATGAACCACAAAGTTAACAAAACAATGCACTCCACTGTGCTGAGCGAAAGCGCTTCTCTGTCTTCATGTGCTATTGGAAACTTCCTGATGACGAGCTCGTTGCATTCTTTTTTGTTAAAAATAAGAGTGAACATGGTTTGTGAATGTTGATGCTTAGCCTAAATAATTGTATCGGGTGTGCCTAAGACTGCAGCAGCACTCACACATGAACGCTGCTGCAGTCTTAGGCCAAATCACACACACCAAATCTCACACCCAATGCTCGTACTGATCAACATCCCACCCCTCCTGTGGCCCATGGTTTGTCTGTATGTGTATTCAGAGCCAGTGAGCAATGGACTTTAATAATAATAAAAAAAACTGCATTAATGTGCACTAAAATAATTGTCAGCGTTAATCAATTAATACATTAACGTGATAATAATGCGTTTACTTGCCCAGCAATACTTTTTATATATATATATATATATATATATATATATATATATATATATATATATATATATATATAACTGTATATAGTTTTCTGGTCCTGAATGCTGACCACAACCTGCGTTAAAATACACTTGACGTCACACTGTGTATCCCAACACAGCACTCACAGAGGCCAAACAACCTTAGTTAACATGTCAAGGACTATCTAGTGGAAGGATGACACTTAAAAAAGTGCTTAATAAAATAAGGAACTTAATAAAAATGGTACTCAATCATAAAAACGTTTAGGCAAAGTTCTTTCAAGCATTATTCATATGGATTAAGTAGGATTTGAGAAGGGTACATGGTGCAATCACACAGAGGGCTATATCCCTTGATGCTGAGAAGGATTTTGATTGGCTGGACTTTTTAGCTGCATTATTGACTTAATCTGGTTTTGGGCCCAGTATAAACCAAGGTTATATGGTAATCCAAAAGCAGCAGTAATAGCCACTGGTATTATATCACCACATACTGCACTGACATATTGATCTAAGTAGGGCTAGCCATTTTCTCCAGTCTTTTTTTGTCTTTGCTCTTGAGTCTCCTGTTCCTTTAGAGCTGACCCTAAAATAACTGGTGGGACAAAGAACAAATTTATGTTGTATGCAAACAAATGTTTCATTACTTCTCAAAGCATCATTGATTCTTTATGATTTACAGTAGCCCCAAAAAGTATTTGGACACTTAAGCCACAATTAAAAATTGATAAATGCATGTGTATTATATGACAATTTTAAATCAGGTGTCATTTACATTGAAATTACATGACCAAGTACTTTTCAGAGCCACTGTATAATATGAATTTCAGAGCTACACATATATTATATCAAGCCACAAAAAAATATTTATTAGAAGCTATACAGTCTCAAGAGGTACCCTGAATATGGTGATGCAGTTCAGTTTTAAACAGCTTCTTAATGAGATGAAGTATATGCCCAGACATAGGGGATATCCCTTATGTCTTAATTTGTTCTCTTCTCTTTATTAAACTATTTTAAAAAGATGAAAATCAGAATCAGCCCAAATTGTGGGGGAAGGTGAAAACTATGAAAAGTTACTTTTTTTTTCTTTTTTCTTTCTTTTTTTCATTTATGATACTGTCACTGTCCATCTCACCAAATAGTATAATGAACTTACTGGGAGGTTTCTCTGGGAAAAGAAAATACCTAGAATTAATTCAGATAAAATGTTCCTTGAGAGGAAAGGGGGTCTTTTGAATGCTTTTGAAATGGCCAAGTTTCTAGATTTAGTTGAAAAACTGACATAGATCTTGACTGAGTAGCAGCAGAGAGAGATCCAACTTGACCATTTAATGCTGTTGAAGTTCTTTCACATCTACAGGAGAAGCAGACAGATGCAAACAAACTCATTCCAGTGAGGTATGGAGCCAGATTCATAATTATAGGAATATAACAATGCCAACATCACTATGTATTACATTATGTATTACTTTTGTACAATCTCAAATTATTGATTGGAAAAAGAAAACAATGCACTGGAAAGAAAAGATCAGTGATCTATAGTAAATATATCATGGCTGAAAGGATTGCAGGCATCCACCCTTAAGTGTGGCTATATTCTCATAGGCAAGGCAAGGCAAGGCAAGGCAAATTTATTTATATAGCACATTTCGCACACAATGATAATTCAAAGTGCTTTACATGAAAGAAAGTAAAATAATCATAAAAAAAAAATAGTAATAAGATAATCACAAAAATAAAACAAGGAATTTAAAATTTTGAAAATTATTAAAAAATTTATTTAAAAATGAATTTAAGACAGTGCAATCATTTCAGGTTGCATAAAATGCAGTGCAATTCATAAAATACAGCGCAATCAGTTCGGACATTGCACAGTGCTCACTGAATAAATGCACAGCTAAACAGATGAGTTTTGAATCTAGATTTAAAAGTGGCTAATGATTTAGCACATCTGATCTATTTTGGAAGCTGATTCCAACTGTGGGTGGCATAATAACAAAAAGCAGATTTCCCTTGTTTTGTGTGAACCCTTGGTATTTCACTGACTCGAACCTAATGATCTGAGTGCTCTGTTTATATTCAGTGAGCATATCTGCAATGTATTTAGGTCCTAGGTCATTGAGTGATTTATAAACGAGTAAAAGTACTTTAAAATCAATCCTAAATGTAACTGCAAGCCAGTGTAAGGACCTGAGGACTGGTGTGTTATGCTTAGATTCATACTGGTGTATCACCTCGGACCTGGGTTCAAGAACTGCATTACCATTCCATTCTGTCATGTGACCGATGTCTGTGACATCATCAGTAGAACTGGGAGAGTTTGATACACCTCTTTTCATTGTGATGATAATGAGGCAGAGCATGTCATCACTCCCTCCATTGTTAATATTATTCATGACATTTTCTGAGAGTTACACATTTCTCCATCTATAAATGATTTCCCACATTCCCTCCAGATCTGTCTCTGTTTACTTTTATGACAATATAGTAACAGTATTGAAAGCCATAGGTGAAAATCAGTTAATGCACCATTCAGAATTGAGGTCGGGGAAAAATTGTTCTTTAAAAGTTTACCCAAACCTCCCCCCAGACTGGAGTTGTGAGTGGTTCGCTCTGGGGGAAGCTCAGTCATGAGTGAATGACAAGCCCTGGACAGCTCCATTAGGAAAACAGATGGTGGGGGAGTGGAAAAAAGGCTATGTAACAAATGTAATATTGTCTGAACGCAGGAGGCTGCGGGACCTGTTCTCAGCTTGAGCGCTTGGCTAGAACTCAAACCATCCGTTTTGGACAGCGAGCGGCCGAAGGACGGTTGGTAACCAGCCAAGACACAGGTTGACTCCACGTTCTTCACGTCACGCATCAGGTAGTTATCTCCACAGCGCTCGTGAAGTAAGATCGTGCCTGGCCAGCTGTCTTTGAGGCCATGCAAAAGAGGAGGAAAGCCAGTGAGAGGAGAAAGGTTCCTTCTGGCACTGCCTTCATTTAAATCAGCTTGTCAGAGATGACAATTGATGGAGGTTAGTGCTCATTTCCCTTGTGTCTTTTTTCATCTTATTAACTGGAGAAATACAGTTTTGGTCTCCTACATCCATCTATCCCTGAGGCTATTTACCTCAAGCACTGTCCTAACAATTCCCTAGCATGTCAAACATTGACAACATTTACTCATTCTCATGTTGTTCCAAATCTGTATGACTTTATTTCTTATGCGGAACACAAAAGTAGATGTTTTGAAAAATGTCACATTGGGGTTGTTTTGGACCACACTGACTTTCATTTATGGACAGATACAGTTGAAACATTCTTCAGAATAGCTTATTTTGTATTCCACAAAAGACAGAAAATAAGTAACATACTGTAGGTTTGGAATGACATGACAGTGTGTAAATGATGGCAGAATTTCCATGTGTGGATGAAGTATCCGTTTAATAGACAAGAAAAGACAACTAGAACTTTCAGACTGTAGGTCATTCATCTCCTTATTTCATTAGCATTTTAACCCCAGCTTTAACCCCAACCATTTCAAAATCACAGAGCCAAATGATCCCAAAGTGTTACCCTCCTCCTCATGGGATGATGTATTTCAGTGGGTCATGCTGTTATTGCAAATGTCACCCAACTACACCGAATGGGCTCGCATCTGCGACTCATTAGTCGAAAAGAAGCGCAAGATCACTCTACATAAACATAGACCCTGATTAATATTGAGAGTGTTGGCGTGTGACAGGATAAGACAGGGTTCGGAGAGGGAGACAATTACATGCTCTTACAGTCTAGACAATTCAAGAGAGAAACAATGGCAGCATACCCCAAAATACTAATAAGGTTATATTTGTGCTTTAAAAACAAGACTGAGGCCAAGTCCTGGCTCTCATTAGATACTCTGACTGTGTGAAGGAGAATAAGGACAGCGCTGCAGAAAACAGTGCCAGGAGAAATCCAGCCAAGTCCTTCAAAACTGGCTCAATGAGCACGAGACACCTCGCTGGCTCACAACATCCAAAAATATGCCCATGTATTTGTGTTTAATCATTTTTTACAGGGATCCCAAAGGAAACATTGAGTGACATTTAACGCATCATCAGAAACAATCAAAATGCAGTACGTTCATTAGATTGAAGAGCAATAATTCTGAAATAAAGGAAAGTCACTGCCATCAGAATGAAATTGCCACCCCAAAATTGCAACTGGACCTTAAGTGCCTCTCCATGCTATTTTTAGCATTCTAGAGTTCTTGGAAAAAGTGGTCACTCAAGTAAAGGCTACAATGCCCGATGCCAAACTCAAAATTGCCAAGCAAAACCGCTCTGGGATCTGTGGAGGTTTTTTGCTGGCCTTAACGTGGTTTGACTCAAACCAACCCCATTAGTGGTCTCAACTGAGCTGTGTCTACTTCTTACGTCACGTTACATTGGATCTCACTAGGGACTGTGGGGGGGAAATCATGAGACATACCCATTAGGAAATTGATGAAATATAATGGACCGATGAAAAATTGGCACTTCATCTCAAATGAAATGAAACGGATACAGACACAAAACCGGTTTACCGATCCATCTCTGCCTTCCTCTCACTTCTTTCCTCATCAGTCAGACTGTGAATATATTGATCTGTGCCCTCTGAAAAGCCAGGCTTGTATTCTAGGTGGTCTCTCGTACCAATACATCTTGGCACCCTGTGTGGAGGAAACAAGGGCGATAGGAGCTGACCCTGCCACTGTCCGCCATCAGCTTTAATGACAGCCTCACTGCAAGAGAAGGAAACTATATATATATATATATATATATATATATATATATATATATATATATATATATACATATACATATATACATATATATATATATATATATATATACATATATATATATATATATATATATATATATATATATATATATATATATATATATATATATATATGAATACACATATATGAATACACAGACAGACAGAGAAAAAGAGAGCATTATGGTGAGGTTATTTTTTCGAATTATCTCTCAGGCTGTCAGATCAATGAATGCCAACGCGATCCTTGGAAAAAGTTGGTGGTATCGTATTATTATTTACTTCATCTAGGACACTCCAGATTCTTGTTCATACTCTGCAAAAGTGTTCTGCTTGTTTTGAGCACAAATCTAACTAAATGTATGCTTATTGTTAAAACAACAACAACAACAACAGACTTTACAGACAGACTCACAAAACCTTTACAAAAAATGACTGGTGGTACCATGGAGCACTTTTGACACCATCAAAAGATAATAGCATAATAATAATAAAAAAAAGTGAGAAGCCTCAGGAAGTGGCACAACTACAAATTCTGTGTTTCTGAATTTTCTTACAATTCCATGTAAGAAAACAACATAAAAAGGAAAATCTCATATTTCCACAATGTATCATTTAAATCAACTTGATTTAAATCACTTGACACTGCAAGTTTATTTTCTGTCTAAAAATAATTTCTCCATTTCTACATACAGTAAATGGCAAACATCAGTAAGCGCTTCTGCATGGTATCATTTTTCCAGTCGTGCTTATAGCCTAGTATTACCCTAGTAGTATCTCACCTTGTTTTATTTGCCTCTAGCAACATTTCACATTGGAAAGAGACTCTTGTTCACAAACACACCAGAGTGTTAATGAGTTCCTGAAATCACTACCTAAGACCCGAGGCTGGGCTTAAAGAGGCTGACAGGTACAAGGATGGAAACCAGGTGTGTGTATGTGTGTGTTTGAGAGGGTCTTAAAAATAGACTTACAATGACTGACTCATTGGCTACCCACAAAAACAACGTTTCTTTACAGCTTGTTACATTATGTATTTGTATTGTTAAACACTGAATATTCAGAGAAACAGGTAATGATAAAGATTACAGGATTCTTATCAGACTGAGTGGGCAGAAGCCTTTGGCTGTTTAAGTTTCCAGTGAAGGTCATATCAATTAGTTTGACCTTTGACCTGCAGTGCCCTACATTGCTACAGCATGATTATACTCTGACTGAGCTGGAGGGTATTCAGTCAACTTTCTCCAGAGAATCTGGACAGAGAAACAAAAGAGCCTTCTCTTTTTTGGGTGGAAAGATTATACATGCACATACACACATAGGGTTTTGTTTTTTATGTTATACATGTTTGTCTAAAAGTAGCTGGCAGAGAGCAAAATAGGTCAAAATGTCAGTGCCTCAGTCTTTCTATTTACAGTGCAACTTATTCCTTTTTCATTTCTGTAATCAGACCTGCATTAATTCTGAGATGCCTGAGTTGCCACTGCTGCAAGCTACAAGACCTCTAAACTCTGGTAGTGCATTACTGTTTACTGTTGACCAATTAACACTGTCTTCCAATCAATAAAGTGCAAAAAAGTGTCCAAAAGACAAACTGATAAGAGAAAAATTCCTACTGTATATTATCAGAGTGAGCTCCTGACACAAACCTCAAGATGGTAGAGATAGAAATGCAATTATAATTATATATTTATTTCTACACAACATAATTATCAATTAAAATGTAAATTTGATTATTTTATCCAATATTTCTTTAATCCTGAAGTGGAACGAAATGAAACAGATTTAGCTCCATGATAGATATTTCAGGCACAATATTTGATTCAAACTAAGTAGGCCTATTACATAATTAGTTTAGCAACATGCTAGCAGCAAACCAGAAACCCTTCCCCTTCCTCAAGATGTTTGGCATGATAAAATAATTTTTGAGAGAGGTAAATTTGAAGTTTGCTACAAACAGGTTTCATTCACCACTGGCAATTTCATTAAAATTGTTATTATTGTTATTAATATTATTATTATTAATAACAGAAATGTAGAAATCAAAGACATTTATAACAATATAGAGAAAAGCACAGGAAGAGATGGCTAATTATGACATCATCGCTTGTGGGTGGGTCGCCGTTTCATGGTTCAGAGGATGTTCTATGGTCACTGCAGGAACTATGGTTCTATGGTCACTCTAGTCCAATTAAGGGAAAAAAAATCCACTTCAAAAGTATCTATACATACATAGTTTCCAGCTGAAGTGAACACCTGTGGCACTCGTTCACACAGATCAGCAAAAACAACTAAACAACCGATTTCCCCCCGATTTACAGTTTGGATAAGTCGACACCTGTTGCTGATATTTTAAGTCAATTTTAGAACACACATTTATTTATTTTTTTTCATTTGACACTCGTCTCCTAACAACAAGGCACACTTACTGCATGAGTTTGTTGTGATTGGAGCAACTTTAAAGGCTGGTAGTGTGTGATCCTCAGCCTTTTTGTGAATGATGGCCAGTTTTTCCTCTGTGACTTTTACAAAGACGGTAAGTGTATGATGCCCAGTGTTTTAAAATCTATCCAGATTTTAGATCTGTTCAGATTTCAATTCAATTCAATTCAATTCAAATACACTTTATTGTTGGAATTTCTTCCCAAAATTTTCTCGCATCCCATAGCGTTTACTGTCTAACATTAATTAACATCAATACACATTACACAATACAAAACACACACACACACACACACACACACACACACACACACACACACATTATACACTACACAACTTTAAAAGTCGTATAGTACATTCCAGCCCTTAAAATGTAGTATCATGCATGCCAGGTCAGTGCCTGTGTACATACGCATGTCTTTAGCCTGAAAATGTAATGTCCATGCACATGACATCACAATTTCCACAAATTTGCATATTCATAGTTTACACTGATAAAATAATGGTATTAAACACTTGTGCTTTGAAATCCGTTATCAAAGTTTGCATTTTCAGGTCCTCACTGGACATTTCTCTTTTGAAAGTGTCACAAGAAGCAACAAAATATAATTTTGCAGAAATTAATTTTGCAGAATGTCAACATGAGCTTGAGGGAGGTAAAACACTTCAGCAGGGGAGGCAGCATCTCTTTTACAAAAATTAGCATAGTAAAGACTATTTAATCTCATATTTCATTATAGTTTATTTTATTTTTTGTATAGTTGATCATTTTCTCATCCAGCTTTAAGGAGGTGCATGCCTACTCTGAAAAAATGCCCCTGGGCACATATACGCAAACTGTTTTCAAGCACCACAGCCATGCTGCAGGGCTGCCTGAGGTACCTGAACTCACATAATGGCAAATCAATTTCATCCTGACCACCTGGGTGAGCTGAGTTTAGAGCATAATTGCTGGGCCAGAGAGAGAAAGAAACAGGAAACTTGAGAGAAAGAGACAGAAAGAGGAATGCAACAAGCGGAAAAATAGATGTGACATATTGTAGAGAGAAAAAGGTGTATGAAATGGGAGGGTGAGAGTAAGGGATTGTGGGGGAAAAAGGACAGTAATAGAAAAGTCTTGCTTTGTGAGCTAATCCACCGTTCTCCTCCTGCCCTTGTGCTGGCATGAAACCAATAGTGTTATCCAGGCAGACGCACCATAGCATGAAAGACACACATGCACACTTTGAATGTAGCTGAGACACTGATGCGAATAGCACCGTTTAATCAGATTCCTAATATACTGCCTGGATTGGCCGGATTTGTCGAATTATCTAGCACTGGGTCGCTGAAGTCCCTGGACTATATGTGGCTGTGTGTGTATGAGAAACAGATGCTTCCAATGAGCTACTGCAGTCGCTATGGCTAGTATACAGAGTATTATGCAGCCTTGGTGAGCATAATAGACTTATGAATATTAGAATTTTAGGGCAACTGTAGACAGTGACTTGATATAATGATTTATTGTATGAAACAGCAATAAGGACATTCAGGAAGACACTTCTTTTCCAGAATGCGCAGCCTCTGAATAGAGTATGACATGTAGTTGACAATAAGTATTTTAGTGTAAATTTGATTAATCAAAATTAAATCACTAAATAATTTTTTTTTTTTTTTCACATAATTGTGCTGCCCTACACAAAAGTCCCTAATGCGTATGTGAAAAAGTGACAAAAGACACACACACACACACACACACACACACACACACACACACACACACACACACACACAAACAAAACACATAAAATCAATTTCTGAGCAAGTCAGTTAATTGCTTTAAATTCCACAAAGACCCACATCTCCTCAATTTCCCCCTTTCGCCATCTCTTTTATCACTATTTCTCCCCATTCCTTTCCGTTAGCATTTCTCCCAGGGGGCTTTTAGGCTTTGCCCGGTTGGGGTGGTGACGTACTTTTGTGTATGTCTGAGAATACAATATGGGTTTAACATCTCTGAACTTAGGAGCGAATCTTGGATGCCGCCAACAAACCCAATTAAGCGAGAGTCAATAGAGAGCAAATTAAAAAGCCTCTGGGTTTTAAACGGTTCCAGAAAATGCCAGTCATATCAAGATGGTCAGGGCCACAAACAAAGACGGGGACGGCCCCGGTTTCATCCATCTGCGCCTCAGCGCCATGATTAGACGAGAGAGGTTTAGTGCTCTCTTTCACAGGGCAAGAGGAGAAGGGAGTTCATTCACACAGGTCTATGGGTCAAACAAAATGGCAGCCATGGGGGCGAACGGCATTGAGCTTGTTCAGCGAGGTGTAAACGACCACCTCACAAGAACCACAATAAAGAACAAGCGGTGATTGAGAAGAAAACCTGTGAGGAACTTTGACATGGATTAAATGACAAGAAAAGAAAAAGATGGTGGTTAGTGCCACTCAACGTGGATAGATGTTCTTTTCAGAAGAAACACAAAGGGGGAGTACATCGAATAAAATGTGTGTCTGAGAATGTGTTCTTATAGGGATGTAAACTCATGACAAGCCTATTTTAAGGGACAGCCCATTGACTTCTGAGTCATCAAAGCGGGTACTACTGTAGCAGCAGATGTTCTAGTATGATCACTACTGCATATAGTGTTGTTTTAAAGAAGCCTACAATATTAACAGGTAAGTTCATATTGAAAAATAAATAAATAAATAAAATCCTCTGGATTTTCTTTGCGCTTAAGATTTTTATTTATTTATTTTTTCCTGATGAATAAAAATGTAACAATGTAAAATACAATTTTTGTAAATAAGGTAAAAAAAAAAAAAATCTGTTTTATATATAATTTTAAGATGCAACAAACAAACAAACAAACAAACAAACAAAAAACATGAATAAATAAATAAATTACAAACAATGTCTCTTACAATATCCCAAACTAAATGAAATAAAAAGTCACACTGATTGCAGCAGGAGTCATTTACACCCTCATTTAAATAAGTATGATGTTTTCATTTGTGAAAAACAAGAATTAGGGTATTGTAAACTTTTATAAAAATATAAAAGTAGGCCATATGATTTACACATTCTCACTGACCTTTTGTTTAAGCAGCACATACTGCTCACGATGATCAGATACATATCAGAAATGTCCTCAGGCACCTGTTCTCTTTATGCTGTAAAGGAATTCCTTTATCTCTCTGTTCTTGGTTTTGATTTTCTCTGTGGCCAGATCTTCAGCAAGTATAGTCTCTGGAGTAAGATGACACTCATGTAGTCAGATTCATGTCCCTCAGCACACCACTTAAACTGCATTCAATATTTCTGGAAGGTTTCCCTCGCCTCCGTTGCAATACAATAGTGCTCCCCACATCTTGCAGCATCTAATTTAAACAGTTCTTTGATGAACCCCTTCATGTTCTCAGTCATGAGGGGTGATGGTAGGTTCTTACCTTCTAACCCATCTCAAAAGGATTGGAACTGATTCCATAGCGTTTACTCTGCCCTTTACCACCATGGACTTAATGCAGCCTCCTCCCACCAGTGGCATGAGAACTGCATGAAGGCACTGCTTTTTCCTTGACTAAAGACCCTCTCCTGGCGCGAGGTGAAGCGGAAAGGGCTAAACTAATTACCAGACCTGCTTCTCTAAGCCTGAAGCTCAAGGAACACAATGGAAGCTTCTGCTTCTCTTCTATTCGTTCTCTTCCCCACATGCTGCCATCACTGCAGCCAACAAAAGGACTCCATTAGAGTAATTAACAGCTAAATGAAATGCACTCTTGTTTTGTGTGTTGAACTAATTTTTTTCACCCTACCACCCCCTCCTTTCCAACCTTATTTTTTTTCCTTGTGAAAGAAAGAAAACCTTTCAGTTTTTGTCTTGGGTTATTCAGGACATTGAAAGCCGCCAGTAACGCAAATGCAAAGCTGCGAGGGATTTCTACAGTACATTCTCGCCACCACCCTGTGATGTGCTATTACGTCTCCTACCTCTATGTGTTTATTAATTATTTTTTTTATTTTGTCACTCTGCCACAGGAAAGTAAATAAATCAGACTGCCATAACAGCAATTATTAGTCAAAAGAGTATCTGGGAGCCTTAGTTTCGAGGGCTGGAGTGTTGGTTTGGATTTGGACAGAGTTTGGACGATCATTTATTTTCACATGGTACAGTTTATAATTAATAAGAGTCTGACGACCTAGAAAACCATTAATTTACCGACTATAAAAACAATCAGAGGAAAAGAAGGAGTAAGAGAGAGAGAGAGAGAGAGAAAAGAATAAACAGGCATAAAATGGATTTTTATCATTGTTCCATCATATGGTTGAGAAAAGAATTGGGGCTAATTGTGGAAATGTTTTGATAAGTTCTGTCAAACTTACCGTGAAAGGGAATAAAGAACACATTTGTTTGACAGATTGATGTCCTACTCCTGGAAGAGTGTTATCTGATCCTGAACTTTCAAATAGCATTAATAATAATCCCGGTGCTAGTGATTACTTTATGCATTTTAAATAATGCCTTTAACTGCAGAACCAAATTCAGTTTATTTTAATTAGGGGTGCGCTGATATTATAATTCCTGCAGATACCGATAAGCTGACAATTATTTTACTTTATTATATTTCGTTCTGTACAATAACTGTTAAATGGCTTATTAAAATTCTAATTTGTAAAAATAAATACATATATAAATAAATAAAAATACAATGTGTATATATATATACATAATCAAATAAACAACCGATAGCTGTACGATATACTGTGCATTTTTAGTTTTAATTAATATTAAAAGCAATATTAATCTAAAAGCAATTACCACAACTAATCTGTGGCTCTAAATGATAAATACCTGCTCAAGAATAAAAGGTAATCAAAGATGCTGAATATTTTGCATGTTGTACAGGTTTTTTTTGCTAAATACCTGTATAGCAAATTTGACATCCTCATCCTCAAGAACAAGCCTTAAACTTATTTACAGAATTCCAAGTTTAAACAACTATGGCTGTAATGGCTAATGAAGCACAGACATAAGAGATAAATTAATGTAAATGTACTTTCATTATGTTTATTTATGTTAATGTAAGCTCTCTGTGTCTCACTTTGTCCCAGTGAACCCCAGGCATACACAGCAGGTACTGAGAGCTTCACAGAGATCCAATTTGACAGCTACACACCCTCCAATCAGCACTGAACTGTGGGATTGTGTGCATATGTGCTTATGTATATGATTTGAAGCAGGTGTGAACTGCGTTGGCTTTCAGGTGAGCTGTCTTAGGGTTAAACAAACACAGTCCTGTCTGCGGTAGGTCCTGTTTTGCAAATGCAATTTGGTGTGCTGCATGCTTTTCGTCAACAATTCACAATGCACTGTCAACACTTCAGTCTCCGTGTTCCATCTGCATGACAAATCCTGCTCAAATGTACATAGACTGATAATTAATAAGTAGCATTCAAATCGTGTTTTGATCGCAGCATAGTTCTGCTCTAATTGACTCTGGAGGTTTCTAGAATGTTCCACTCTTCCAGAGTTGTGCTGTGTTTTGTCTGATATATCGGCCCCTTAAGGGCCCATCAAAGCATGTCTGTCTGATGTGTTAGCAGGCAAGGGTAGGAGTGGATGCACACCTGTGTGTCCATCAGCGAAATGCCTTTTGTCTAAACCCTCCCACTTGAATAGTTGTCACACACAAATATCCACCCCCTTACCCTTTTTCCCTTTCTCAAATACAACACACACACATTGGTACTTCTATCACTATGAGAACATTCCATAGACATACTGTGATCTTTAATTAAATATTGTTTAGTATGTTTATTTAGCCACTTGAATTACTGGAACAGTTGGAATGTCCTCATAATGCAGAGTTATATGCTGCATTCCATTTGTGCTTGGAAGTCTGACATTCTGATTTCACAGTTGAAACTTTTAACTGGAACGCCTCCTGAAGTCAGAGCTCCGACTCTGAAACTTGGAGGAGCTGCAACAACCTTGACTTCAAAATTCAAAATGGCTATTCAGTGCATCAGCAGCAAGTGAAACTGAAGTAATATATTGTTTTTTAGTAATTCTGTTTGATTTTGTGTCGCACTCAACTCACACAGGTGCACACAGTACTATCCAATTTTTTTTTTGTGGACATGATACTTTAGCATTAAATCTATGCAAAATAATAAATATTTTATGTGTTTTTATCAAATGGTATTGCTAACATGGATGAACCCATCTTGGTTTCCCAAATGGAATGCAGCATTAGACCTGAAACCTGAATACACCCACATTTTTTAATCAATAAATATGTTAAACCAGTAAACACACCCCCCTCCACCTTTCATTTCTGATTAGAAAAAATAGAGAAATATTCACTGGGATAAAATTAAAAATAATAGGAAATATTATTATAATGCTAATGGTTATTATTGTTCTGCATGATTTCCACATTATTGCCCATTTAATAGATATGACTCTATTGTGGCCCCACAATAACGTTGTCAATAATGTTGGGAACCTGTAGTTATTGACACAGACTTGTGAAAAAATAAATCCTAAATACTAAAGTTATAAAAAAGCTTCAACAACATATGTAGGCCATTTAATGGCAATTTCAGTACAATCGAAATGTTACAAAAATGGAACCTACTCAAAAGCTAAGAAAAAATTATGATATCGAAATGTTAGTTTTTAGCACAGAATTCATGCAAAAAGTAATACAATTTATTGCAGTTTTGAACGAGGTGTTTCAACTAAGTTAACCACCTCTAAAGAAAACACACATTTACATAACTGGACTTCACTCAAAAAATTATAGTTGCAAGTATTGTATACAACCCTTCTAAGAACTTCCCCAAGTCACTGTTGGCCTTCGTAGTTCCACTACAAAATAATGAAATTGACAGGATAAAGGTTGCCATATCAGTTACATCTGTGTGTTTGATGAAAATATGTAACATTCCATGTTTTGAAGCAGAAATATGTTAAAAAGAGATAGGGAGAGTGTTTATAGTTTTGATGTTTTAATCTCCACCCAGGGACACCCTTGGCTATTTACTTTTATCAGAGATGTAGTTCAACTTCCCTGTTTCACTCCTTTTCTCTCTGCGTCTCTAGCACATTGTTTTTAGAGTTTAGCCTTGAAGTTAATGAAACAGCAGCGGGAGGTAAGCCACAGGTTTTTTGCTATTAAATGACTGTTTATTTCCCTGGATAGGCTCCCATCCCGGAATTCAGTCCACAGAAGTTATGAGTTTTCCTCAGTAGAATGTGACACAAAAGTAAATCTGTTTCCAGATCAGGAAGTGAGACCAAGACATAGGGGAAAAACATGGAGTAATTAAAAATGGTAAGAAACACAATATACCCATGATGCCTGGTGCATACTTGTTAGTCTGAAACTCCCTCAAACCACCCGAGGTAGCAAGCATACATTTATCTTCATTGTTTTTCCACAGCTTGAGTCTCTAGCTGTCTTGTTTATCTTTTGTTTTTCCCTAGTAAACAATTCCCATGTATATTCTAACCTGGGTCAGTGTTTTACTACAGGTCTCCTGTTGTGTGGTTGTTATTTTGCATGCATGCAGATAGGGGCCGATTCGGGGCTCTAATTTCTCTGCTGTGGTAGACTGAGACAGCGGTATGGCTCCCTCTGATAGCAATGGCATAAAACAACACTGACTTTATCAGAGTCAGGCTGCTGTAATCACTAGCCTGAAATAGCCTGTCCTCTGTCAGGCCTCAGGTGACTGCGCACATTAACTCACAATCGTTTTTTTTTTGTCTCTCTCTCTCACACATCTAGAGTAAATAAAGTAGAATAAAGTCACTCCTTCAGGCTCCTTTAACAGGTGCTGTTTACGTTTGCATGTAAGTATTAGAATCCAGTTAAAAGTATGCATGGATACTGTACACAAGAATCTATTAGCATACCATCCAGGCTTCTTTGGCATACTACTGATTTGGGACGGACTGTCCTAATCTTGCATGCTAAATATGATGGATGATATGCAAATTGGGATGCAGCTTGTAAGAACTGAGAACTGTGTGACCGCCCTTGTGAAAAAGTGTGCTTAATTGTATTTAATGTGTACTTAAAACTGAAACTGTACTCACAGATAATAAAATATTAATTAAATAAAAAGCCAACCGCTCAAGTGTACTTAAAGAAAGTACACATCTTGCCTGTTTCTTAACACATTTAAGTACACTTTTTAAAAACATGTGCTATGTAATGATGTCAAATTAAAAGTTTCTTTAAAAGTAAATCATTGCTTTAATAATCCTTAAAGTATACTTATTTTTGTGCCGACTAACATATTTAAGCATGTTTTGCACTTGATAATTTTAACTGTAGTGTGTTATATGATAATACATTTAAAGTTAATTTATTTTAAATGATAAAATTGTAGCTTCATCATTACAAATCTGTAATTAAAAATATTACTGTACAATACATATAAGGTTCAGAATAAATAACATTCAAGCATATTTTTCTTTGCTGTAAATGTTTGTCAGTACATTCAACAGGATACTTTAACCATATTTTGAAAACTAATAGTAATTATGATATTATTTATAAAGATGCATTTAATCCCTACTTGAGTGGATCAAAAAGACTCTTTAAGAACAACTATTTGTATTTGTATTTTATTCAATTATATTTATGCAATTGTGTTTCTATAAACATTACATTCAGTGTGCACTTGAATATCCCACATATGTGGGATGACTCGATTAAGAGTACTGGGACATTTTATGGACAGAAATGTCAATGCATGGTGCTGACAAACAGTTGCAAGGCAAGATTTTTGTCCTGCATATACCCTCAGATCATATGCTGTTAATGCCATACATCAGTACAAGCTGAGTGTTATGTCTTCAGGAGGAGAAACTGCTGCAAAGAACGAAAAGACAAACAAGATTACTGCATCCAAACTAGCAATTTTGCAGGAGAAGGTATAATAATGCTGCTTTTATGCTAACGCGCCACAGTGCTTGTTCATGATAAAAGTCAAAGTAAGTTTTCCAACGAGCAACATAAATGATATTTGACATTTGGTTGACATTTTCAACTGTAATCAGTGCATTCAAAGGAGGTTAAAGGAATACTTCACCCAAAAATGGAAACAGAAATTTAAGTCATTCAAATCTTCCCCTCAGTGGCTGCTCTCATTAGTATTGGGGATGTTGAGCGGTTCAGATTTGTTCTCCGATTTGTTCAGTGAAATTGTGCAGGAGTGATTTACCGAATCAATGATTTGTTAAAAAGCACTGAGATGTTCATGATGAAACAAGCCTTGCTTTATTAGAATTTGTACAGAGCCCCTAAAGTGACATGGGGACAAACACTTTACGTGAAATTTAGCGTGTTATGTTCATATTTTGGGCTATTTATCTTGTCTGTAAATAGTATGCTTTATTAATAAGGGGTCTATTGAATTTTCTATTGAAACAGGAAGTGTTTGTCCAAACTCAATTGAGTGACATACAATACCATTCAAAATTCTGAGGTCTATAAGATTTTTTTTAAATGTTTTTGAAAAACTCTCTCATGCTGACCTAGGCTGCATTTATTTGATCAGTACAATACAACATCAATATTGTGAATTGTTGTAGCAATTTAAAATAGCTATTTTCTATTTTAATATATTTTAAAATGTAATTTATTCTTGTTATGGCAAAGCTACATTATCAGCATCAAATCATTA
Source organism: Cyprinus carpio (assembly GCF_018340385.1). NCBI lineage: Eukaryota > Metazoa > Chordata > Actinopteri > Cypriniformes > Cyprinidae > Cyprinus > Cyprinus carpio. The sequence goes on along the minus strand of NC_056580.1, from coordinate 15,769,053 downwards.
TAATTTAGTAATACTAATTACTTTTGATCAATTTAATGTTTCCTTGCTGAATAAAAGTATTGCTTTTTTTTTTTTGTTTTTTTTTACTGACCCCAATCTTTTGTATGGTAAAGCAGATCATCGTTCAAAACCAAGATAGCTAATTTGTTTATTTCATTCATGAATAAGATACACATTCAGTTTATTCACAAATAACAGGCCCTGTTCACACTCAAATGAAAAAAAAAAGGCATTAAGAAGGACCAGAGGGTTAACAAGTATACAGAATGTTCATGTTTAGGCGAACTATTCCTTTAACATTGGAGCGACTTTTATTTATGTTGCTTTGGCATGAGACTGTGGTAGGAAGACTAAGAATGATGGGTAATGTCATTCTCTCTATATGGAAGATGAGAAGGGAAATTTGAAAGCTTCTTTAGAGCTTTCTGAGTTACCCCAGCTGAGCTGCAAACAAAGGACTGCAAAGCTTTTTTTGCTTATTTTCGCTCTCTTGCTCTGTGTCTTATGATGTTCCTCTCTACTAATTAATTGCTAAATGCAAAGAGCAGATAAACCCTCTTTAAATGCATTCAACAGATGAAAGACATATTTTAAAAAGAAAGCACAGGGATATTAAAGGACGCCTTCTTAATGAAAACTGTCTGTTAAATTCTGTCCATTCTTCTGTATTTTCTCTTTCAGAGAACAGAGTTGTTGTTGTGTGTGTGTCTTGGGTCAATAATAACCGGCCTCAAAGCTCTGAGAGAGAAACAGAGTGAACAGACCTTTGATGGTGGGCAAGTTTTGCCACTCTTTCTAGGATCCAGTGGGTCGACTGTATCGCCCTGTGCATGCCATGCTACGGTTACCATAGCAACTCTCCTGGTTGGATTGGTTATTGACAGAATGACAAGGCTGAGCATGTCCTGTATATGAGAGATCTGTGAGCAAAAACAGAACTGTGATAGACACAAAAACAGACTGGCAAAAACACGCTGGAAATTAAGTCGGCGCACGTCAATGGCTTGAGGAAATGTTTCGAAGACAACAACAAAAGTGAACACAAACTAAAAATATTAAGAAGATAATATGGCTGACAAAAGCCATATGACATATGTCCTCATATGTCTAATATATACACACACACACATATATATATATATATATATATATATATATATATATATATATATATGTTTATTTTATATATATATATATTAATCTCATAAGCAGTGAGAATGAAACACTAATTTTAACTGGTAACACTTTACTTGAATGGGCTGTGCATAAGACTGACATGACACCTTCATAATCATGGCATGACACATGGAGGTTGACACATGACTCATGACATGACACATGGAAGGAGGTTTTATGCATGCTCATGATAACTGTTATTAATTTTCATTCGTTCAGTTATGTTATTTTTAATGCAAAGATGACATTGTTTGAGATGTCTTTGTTATGACAACTTGATATAAACCAACACATCATAACCTGTCAGTGTCTTTGTCATGACAACTTGACATTACCAAGACAACATAACCTGTCATAAATCTGTCATAAACATGACAGCAGATTAATTATCAAACTTAAGAAATTACTTAGCTTTATGGGTTAACATTACATTAAACTGTCATGTGGTTGGTTTTGACATTGGCTGTCATGAGGCCTTTATAATAGAGTGGTGGAACTATGATGTCACTTTGTAGGCAAAAACCCGGATCCGAGTTAGCATTTTAGCACTTCCAGTTCCATCGTCCAGTTCCATATAATTTGTTATATAATTAATTGTAGAATAACCAATTAATTGTTTCCCACATTTTATATTGTTGGTCGACGATGTTTTATTTTTTTTTGCCCCGAAATGCAACACAAGTCTTCGGATGGAAGATGCTTGTTTTATCGCTTTCCTACTGATACGGAGACTCTGGGTTCATAAGTATTACGAACATTCCATGCAAACACCACATTTACCAGCTTAGTCACGGTGAAAGTGAAACTTTAACGATGCCTACTGCTTAAAGCCACGTTAAATTTAAATGTTTACGTCTACATGAAGCTGTTAGAACGCATACAAGGATTTTCTAGAAGCGAAAATAAAATTTTTGTGTACCCACTCTAACAAAGCTGAAATGTGGTACTTTACTCACTAAAATAAGTTTAATCCTACCATATCCAAAAAACTTGCTCACTCTGCTGTTATTTAATAGATTAAATGCACTAGAATTTTATTGAATAGTAGGTGGAGACACGTTTTTAATTAAAATATTAATATTAATCAAGGATTTATTGACTTTAATGCACCTTATTTCGAAATGTACAGAAATATGTGCTTTCATATGTCCTTTAATTATGATTATTTCATTTATTCACTATAATTGTCAGACTCTGTCCTGTGTTTTGTGTGTTCCTGTCCCCATTGTGGTGTTTGATTTCATTTCAGGTGTTCCCCATGTGTTTCCATTGATCCCAGGTGTCCCTTGTCTTCCCCTCATCAGTTCCTGTGTATTTTAAGTGTGTTCCAGTTCTTGTTCCTTTGTCTGCTGTTAAACGTCATCCCGAGTTTGTCTCCCTTGGTTTATGGAATTAAAAGTTAAAGTATTCTCTATCGTCTCCTCGTTCCTCTCCTGTGTATCATGACAGAAAAGCGGACCGAAGTGTAAGCAGCACCCCCTCTCCCTGTGTTTATTTTCTGAAAAGTGTTTTGTTTGTTTTTTCCCTGTGCGTTTTGCCACGCAAAAATGGAGGAACACGCCTTATTCATCGCCTAGGCTCAGGCGAGCCCCGACACGGTCAGTTATGCAAGTGTCCCAGACACCACCAACCTTGACTGGAGGGAGGTAGTCATCCGGTGTCTGGAGAGCCTGCGATCCTGATCCGGAGCCCGGTCAGCCAGCAGTTCCCGAGCCCAGTCAGCTGGCAGTCCCCGAGCCCAGTCAGCCGGACATTAATATGGCAAGCCCATTGGGTTTGCTCCAGTGTTGGCCCAGACCGTGCCTTTTCACCCCGATCCAGAGAGATAAGCCCAGGATGGCCTCCTGTTCCTGAATTAAGCCCAGGATGAGCTCCTGTTCCCCAGTTCAGCCCAGGGAGGGCTCCTGCCCCCCAGTTCAGCCCAGGGAGGCCCTGAGTACTGCCCTGTAAATTTCCCCAAGTATTTTTCTGGTATAGAAAAGCTCCAGTTGTAGAGGCCGAGGTGGGGGCTGGGGCCACGGCATCGGAGGCTGCTCCGCCATGGCCTCCTGAGTCTCCAGATCCACCATGGCCTCCCGAGTCTCCAGATCCGCTATGGCCTCCCGAGTCTCCAGATCCACCATGGCCTCCCGAGTCTCCAGATCCGCTATGGCCACCCGAGTCTCCTGATCCGCCATGGTGCCCTGAATGGGTACTGCTCTGGAGGCCCATTGTCCTGTGTATGTCCTCAGGTACCTCCAGAGCGCCCTCCCCCCTTCCCTGTTTGATGTTATATGGCATGAGGTCACGCCTTCTGGAGGGGGGCATTATGTCAGACTCTGTCCTGTGTTTTGTGTGTGTTCCTGTACCCTTTGTGGTGTTTGATTTCATTCCAGGTGTTTTTGTCGAGGGAGACAGAGTCATGCTAACAGCCGATCACCTACAGAGTGATGTCATAGTTCCCCCACTCTATTATGTCATGGATATTTTTCTGACCACTTTTATTCAGTGGTACAAATTGAATTTGTCATTAAAATGTCAATAAGTGTTAATACTCTGTCAAATTGTTTTATGACAGCATCATGAATACTTTTCTTGACCTCAACTAGTGGTACAAATTGAATTTGTCATTAAAATGTCATTAAGTGTTAATACTCTGTATTTTATAATAATAATAATATAATAATATAATAATATTTTTCATTTAATTTTTTTCTTCAGTTTCCTCCAACAGAAGGTCAGATAATTGACCATTTCAAATGTCGTAAAAAAAGATGAACAAGTGTTAGAGAAATAAAATCAGTCATCCAATAATAATAATTAAAATTGATAAAATTGTATTTTATTGGATTTGAAGAGCGATTCACCCAAAATTAAATGAAAACAGTACAATGGTGGTTTAAGCCATGCAGCGTTTGGTCCATATCACTGCAAAAACAGTTAATTACGGCATCCCGTGCATTTACAAACCCGATTCCAAAAAAAGTTGGGACACTGTACAAATTGTGAGTAAAACAGGAGTGGAATAATTTACAAATCTCATAAACTTATATTTTATCCACAATAGAATATAGATAACATATCAAATGTTGAAAGTGAGACATTTTGAAATGTCATGCCAAATATTGGCTAATTTTGGATTTCATGATTTAAACATTCCAAAAAAGTTGGGACAGGTAGCAATAAGAGGCCGGAAAAGTTAAATGTACATATAAGGAACAGCTGGAGGACCAATTTGCATCTTATTAGGTCAATTGGCAACATGATTGGGTATAAAAAGAGCCTCTCAGAGTGGCAGTGTCTCTCAGAAGTCAAGATGGGCAGAGGATCACCAATTCCCCCAATGCTTCGGCGAAAAATAGTGGAGCAATATCAGAAAGGAGTTTCTCATAGAAAAATTACAAAGAGTTTGAAGTTATCATCATCTACAGTGGATAATATCATCCAAATATTCAGAGAATCTGGAACAATCTCAGTCTGTGCGTAAGGGTCAAGGCCGGAAAACCATACTGGATGCCCTTGTCTACGGGCCCTTAGACGACACTGCATCAGGAATGCTACTGTAATGGAAATCACAACATGGGCTCAGGAATGCTTCCAGAAAACATTGTCGGTGAACACAATCCACCGTGCCATTCGCCGTTGCCGGCTAAAACTCTATAGGTCAAAAAGGAAGCCAAATCTAAACATGATCCAGAAACGCAGGCATTTTCTCTGGGCCAAGGCTCATTTAAAATGGACTGTGGCAAAGCGGAAAACTGTTCTGTGGTCAGACGAATCAAAATTTGAAGTTCTTTTTGGAAAACTGGGACGCCATGTCATCTGGACTAAAGAGGACAAGGACAACCCAAGTTTTTATCACCGCTCAGTTCAGAAGCCTGCATCTCTGATGGTATAGGGTTGCATGAGTGCGTATGGCATGGGCAGCTTACACATCTGGAAAGGCACCATCAATGCTGAAAAGTATATCCAAGTTCTAGAACAACATATGCTCCCATCCAGACGTCGTCTCTTTCAGGGAAGACCTTCCATTTTCCAACATGACAATGCCAGACCAGATACTGCATCAATTACAACATCATGGCTGCGTAGAAGAAGGATCCGGGTACTGAAATGGCCAGCCTGCAGTCCAGATCTTTCACCCATAGAAAACATTTGGCGCATCATAAAAAAGGAAGATGCGACAAAGAAGACCTAAGACAGTTGAGCAACTAGAAGCCTGTATTAGACAAGAATGGGACAAGATTCCTATTCCTAAACTTGAGCAACTTGTCTCCTTATAAAAAGAAGAGGGGATGCCACACAGTCTACCTAAGACACCATCATAATGGCGTAACTTACACCTAACAATTTTATTTATATTACATTATTTACACATTTATGAGCATGTAACTCAACCCCTGCCCCTAAACCTACCATTTGTCAATAAAACACAAGATATAACAGGCAGATACAACTGCCATCATAATTTATTCAAAAAGTATTTATATTCCAAGTCTTCTGAGGCAAAACGATTGATTTGTGAGAGGAATAGACGCGATTGCCCTTCCTGTGTGCTGCAGCAAAGTCCCTTTAAGGGTATTCTACAGTCTTTGGCTGCAGTTTGTGTGCAAATTAAAAAAATGCCGCCAGAAGAAGCCTTACGTCAGCCTTGGTTGTAAAATGCGTATGTCTCTTGACCAATTGCATCATTCTATAGGTCGGGAGTATGCTTCTGAATGAGATGTGAGCACATTAACGGAGCGGGATAATTTTCAGCAATTAAAACCTTATGTTTTACACTCTTCTTATAATGAAGTTGTTGTTATTCTTAAGGAGTTGTTGTGATGAAACGAGTCTTTTTTGTTGTGTTTATACTTCTTGTTTATGGTCAGTTTTTGCAATAAATACCTGTGACTGCACTTATATTTGCCTGTTATGTGTTTTATATTGTTCAGAAGTGGGTATGTTTAGGGTAGAAGTGGTGTTAGGTGCTCCAATGAAAGTATAACTTTATATAAAATGCTTATTATTATTATTATTATAATTATTATTTACAAATTCATGCAAACCTTTAAATTTAGACAGACAACTGAAAACAACGGAGGCTCCTGCATGACGAAAAATTACGCTAAATGGGTTCCTTGAGCGTCAAAAAGCGATGCCAACTGGTCCTGACCAAGCTTCAAAATATATGACGAGTTGGGAGTGAGAATGTGTTGCATTTTTAAGGTGAGTTTTCAATGACTCAGGAGTACGATTTCCTCTATGACAAATTCAGTTTGTACCACTGTAGCTGAGGTCAAGAAAAGTATTCATGACACTGTTATAAAAATGAACTGACAGAGTTAACACTTAATGACATTTTAATTACAAATTCTATTTGTACCACTAAATAAAAGTCGTCAGAAAAATATTCATGACACAGTTATAATTGTGACAGCCAATGTCAAAACCAACCACATGACAGTTTAATGTAATGTTAACCCATAAAGTAAGTCGTTTCTTAAGTTTGATAATTCATCTGCTGTGTCATGTTTATGACAGATTTATGACAGGTTATGTTGTCTTGGTAATGTCAAGTTGTCATGACAAAGACACTGACAGGTCTTGTTGTATTAGTTTATGTCAAGTTGTCATAACAATGGCATCTCAAACAATGTCATCTTTGCATTAAAAATGACATAACTGAGCGAATGACACTTAATGACAGTTGTCATAAACATGCATAAAACCACCTTCATATTCATGACATGTGTCATGTCATGGTTATGAAGGTGTCATGTCAGTCTTATGCACACCCCTTAAAGTAAAGTGTTACTTTTTAATTTAATTGCAGTGAAAAATATGGCTAAATTGAGTAAGATGACAAACTTTAATATCCTTTACTTGAGCCTCCGTCCAATCTGCGTGCTCTCTCTTTTCTCTCTCTCTCTCTCTCTCTCTGTATTTGTGTAGTTTTTATGACAGGCAATTTTAAATTTGAAATGTCGCAGATTTAATAAACATTTACTGGCATATTTATTTTCATTCTTACCATAGCTCTTCCTGAATGCTTTGATTATAAATTTTAAATTCACCCTAGACACTCTTGACTCTTCAGTAATTAAACATCATGGGTGGTTGCAAAGTTTCAAGAGTTCTGCTCACCATTCATATATAGTGCATCCTCATTACAAATTCCAAATAAAACAATGTATATAATGATAGATTATATTGATATACTATAATAAATATATAATTAATCAAATAATTAATTCACAGAGTAAATATTAATAATAATAAACATTAATGAACATATACCAGCTTTCTGTTCTTTTTGTACAAATGTTTTTTTACAGAGTGTTTCCAGTTCAGAAATATTCTTTGATTGTTTCCCATACACACCGTATCTGAGATCTCCCCAAGAATTTTTAACATTATGGCATGCACACAGCATAGACTATTCAAATACCTTAATCATTCATTTCTTTAAGTCGTTTTTACTTGAAGTCTGTTTCTTATTTCTTTATTTTCTTCACTAACTATGAGACATTATGTAGCTTCTAGGCTTTATAAAGCAGAAATCATTCTTCCCTCTACCTGCACAATATATTCTGTGCCAATGGCAGCTACGCAACCAAAGCAGATCCACCCCTTGTGTAAGTACCCAATGTGAAAGTTTTGTTTATTGAACCATCAAAACTAAATCAATCTCACAATCCTGCTGTTATTCTGCAGTTAAATCTGAGCTATGATATTTAACAACAGCACTCTTGCTCGTGTGATATTGCTTAAATTAAACGTAAGTGAAACTGAAATGGAACCAATCTCTCTGTCACACATTTGGTTCCCTTTTCAGCCACAAAGTGAGTGAAAGAAGTAAGTGTCCTGTTGTCAGGGAGAGAAAAGGGTGAGACAGCCAAAAAACAGAAGGAAGGGAAGCAAGAACAAGATGGATGAGGGACAGGGCTCTGCCCGTTAATCACAGCTGGATCTGTCTGAGGTGGAGAGAACAGAGGAGGATACAGCAGGTTTGATGACGACCCTTTCGCTTCTGTACTCTGTCTGGGCCCCCGAGGGCCAATGCAGACCAGAGAGAAGCACCATCTGGATGAACCTGAAAAGACCCCAGATGTGGAGCTGAACACAGCTGACAAGAACCCTCTTCTCCACATACTCATGTGGTGTAATGATGTAATGCTCTCTGAACATCTTTAGTCCAGATTGAAACAGGGTAACACTTTAGAATAAGGTTCCATTAGTTAATGTTGGTTAATGTATTAATTAACATGAACAAACAATGACCAATACATTTATTACTGTATTTATTCATCTTTGTTAATGTTAGTTAATTAAAATAAAGTTATTCATTGTTAGTTCATACTAATTCACAGTGCATTAACTAATGTTAACAAGCACAACTTTTGATTTTAATAATGCATTAGTAAATGTTGAAATTAGCATTAAATAAGATTATTATATTGTGTTGAATGTTTGTTTTTGCTTTGTTTATGTTTTATATAGTATTTATATATGATTTATTTATGTTTATTTTTTATTGTTTGTTACCTTTAACAATTTCCACAGACTCAAGTCACTGGGATGAATCAAAAGCCTCAAAACCAAATATGCACATAGTACTGTTTGCTATATTCTTCTTATATTAACCACATGTGCTTTTATATGCCACAATACACATGGAAGCTGCTACTGAATGTGCAGCCTTCAGTGCCACCAAACTAAGTCACAAGTTTCCAAAACAATCAGACATAATCAAATTGGAAGTCTCACACCAAACTCATACAATTGACAGAATTTGACACATCGGACCACTGTCACAAAAAGCAGTATTCTGAATGGATCACACAGACACTGTGTTTACTCTTTTTATTACGTTAAAGCCAGCATTTGGCTTACTAGCAGTTATCTCTGCACTTTACAAAAGACAAGTAAAATTACCTTATAATCAGTTTTTCTAAATATTCATACCTCTGGCTGTATTAGGCCAAAATTATAAAAATATGGCTGAATAATTTTCATCAAGTACCAATCAGGACAAAACAAGGACGTACTCTAAGAAGGACTCTTTGTACTGATATACAGTATTTCTCTGTGACTTGTCCATCTCTGCTTATTCAGAGCAAATGCTTTAATGAAGCGTGTAATTCAGGTTAAGTACTGGAGAAAAGAAAAGCGCTTTACCTCGATTAGTCAGTGCTAAGCCTTTCATTTCAGCATAGAGCAACGAGTTCGGCGAAATGGCCAACTACCGTTTTGTATAAAAGCTACAGATTTTTCTCACCTTTTATGGAAAGAAGACAAGGAAAGAGGAAAGAAAGGCTTGTCATTTGCCAAAAGGCTGCACACACCTCTGTAAAAACACAATTTTTTATTCACTTGCAAAGACAGAAATTGTCAAAGTCGATTTTAGTTGCTGCTTTTTACTTTTTTATTATTTTATCCTGTGTTCTCTCCAGAGAGGTTTAATTTATCATAATTTTGCTTTTGTCTGGCCGTTTCCCTCTACGCCACTCTGCTGCATGAGAGATGGAGAGAAGCAATGCAAGGAGGGACACAGAAAGAATGAGAGAGGAAAGGTCAAGCTTTTCCTCCCCTCTGCAGGCAATCACAATGACACCTGCAGCTGAACAGACCCCAGTCCAGAAAGAGAAAGAGAAATAGAGTGAGTCTATGAGAGGTCGAGAGGCCATGTGGTGTCCAGGCAGGTGTGGGTTAAGCAGGTATGTGTGTGTGTGTGTGTGTGTGTGTGTGTGTGTGTGTGTGTGTGTGTGTGTGTGATGGTGAACATGAATGTGAGTGGGTTTGAGAGTGCTCAGGCACAAAACTGTGTTCGTGTGCAATTGTAGGAGACTTCTGAGCGAACAAGAGGGTCTGGCAGCACCCGCCCCATCATTTCTCACAGTAATAACTCCTGCCAGCGCTGCTGCCAAGAGAGAGAGCGAGAGCATGAGAGAAAGGGATAAGTAGAAAGTGAAAGAGGAGAGAGTTTTGTGGCAGGGGATTTCTTATGGCCAATAGCAAACACATTTTCACTACAGCTATTCATACAAATGTATTTTCTGCTGTCCAAACTCTTATCTCTGTGCCTTCTATTCTACAAAAGAATGAGTCAGAAAGGATAAACTGTGTTGTTCATTTTTATCCTTTGTTCACTTGTAAAGTAGGTGCTCTTTATCCAAACACATTTTATACACATTTTAGCTCCAAAACCCCCCAGTGGAGCACAAAATAAGTTTAGCATAATGTGCATGCTGCAAAATGTTCACACTGTTCAAGCCTTATGAAGCCATACAATATCTTTGCATGCGGAAAAGACTGAAATATAAGCTATTTTCACTGGAATAAGTGGAATAGCTTTTAAATCTCACAAGTGTATCTTAATTAAACATATCAGTCTGCTATATGTAACTACAATAATGTATTTGATTATTCTGAGAACATACTCTTATGATAACAGTTCAGGTATCACAATGGACAGTCCAAATGCAAAATACACAGTAGCGCCATTTTGGAGAATATGAGATGAACACAGGCAGCGAACGCTCTTCTGTGTCAGCTGCGCCACACGGACACGCTGTTTTCATTCAAATCAAAGCATAAATACACATAGAAAACGTATCCTTGTGTCGTGGCAATAACTAGTATGAAAATCGATAATTATGATTTAGTGGAACAACTGTAAATGTGGTGGGCCAACTTGTACCTGAGAAAGCCAAAACAACTTAAGTGACTACATTTCTTCCAGTGTACCAATAATGATCTCAAATAATGAGAAACAGAGTAGGATTCACCCCAAACAAATTTGCACTTGAATACAAACTATGAAAGAAATGTCAGATCAAGTGTGAAAAAGGCACCTTCTTTAAGTCCAACTCTATAATGGTTCTTGGAATGGTCTAGAAAAACCTTGGAAAGTGTTTCCCAAACCGGCTAAAGCTCTCCTGTGGAGGCCTGTAGGAAAAAGGTTGATGCATTTCTGTCCTCATTTCTGGACAATTTGCTCTCAATTGATGTGCAACACCATCTTTTCTCAGCCTACTGGCCTCCCCTTCTCTCTCTTCCACTCAAGGAGCTCATTTATGTTTTTTTCTTTGCCTTTTCTGCCTCATCCCTTCTTTTATATTTCACAGTTCTTTTGAAAGGTACATTAGAGGGTAGTTGAAAAGGCCCTCATGCTGACATGGACTGGGCCTCATCGAGGCTGACACTTTGCCCATATCGCCGATGTAGCCTTAATTGCGAGCTTTGAGATTGAATCGATATCGTGTTTGGAGTAAAGGAGAGACTGCCACCATCCGCGGATAAGTGAGGGTCGAATCTTGGCCTGAACAAGTGGATGGGACAGTTTAAATTGAACCTGTCTATGTATATACACAGTCAACTGTCATCAGTGTTCAAAGACAGAGGGTAAGCACACCGTGAGCTGGTATGACACAGCAGGACTAAAAGAACAACAGAAAAGTTACACAGATCTTAATACAGGACGACTGGACAATCAGATACGACAAAAAGTAAACATCAAAGACAATATTAAAAGCTTTGAATGTGCATTATTATTATTATTATTTTTTTTTTTTTTTTTTCAGTCAAAGAATTTTAACCATAAAGATTAAATGTTTAAAATGAGCAGCATGAGATAAAGACTCATATCAGTAGCCTAATAAGAGCTCCATATTAATATCATATGACCAGCAAAATAATACTTGCTTTATTTCCATAACCCCCTTGTTATCAGACACTTTTCCTATGTTATAAATTAATCATAGTTGCGATTAATATTGAGTGCTCCTTTAAATGGTTAATAATCTTTTTTACATCATATTTATGATCATATCACAATATTTTTTATTGTAACAATTCTGAGGGGAAACTGTTGGTCATAAAAACATGCACAACCATAAAATCACTGGTGTAAATAATAAACTGGTGAACACTGTAAAACATGATTAATACCAGCAAAGGTTGGAATAGTTAATCATAAAACATAATATCCCTCTTAAGAAAAACACACTGAATAAATACCATTAACTATCTACCTATATAGACCTCTGCTAAACATCTCCTGCTTAAATCTCGTTTTAGCCTCACCTCTCAATTTCTTTCCTTTGTTCTCTTTTCCCCTTCCTTACTCTCTTACCACTTCTCTACCATGCCTCACATTCTTACTCAATTAAATCTCAGGGCCCCTGATTCCCGTGGCTGCCGTTAGTCCTGTACAAACAGCCGATCTGGTTACAGAATGTCAGAGTCAGCCGATGTGTTTTACTTCTTCCTCTTCTGTCTCAGACATTGACTGTATTTCATGGACTGTCCTGGAACATGCAGGTAGATGTCAGATGTCAGGTAAAGTTTTAGGGCAGTGTTTTCCAGCCTCTTTTGTCTCATGTATCCCCGTAAGCCATCTCATTGAGGCTAATATATCCTTAATCAATATTATTAGTATATTATTAAATATTTATATTTATCAGTATTACCTGTTTATCAATATATTATTAATACACTTTTGTCCTGCTTTCAAAGACTGCCTTTATTTTATATTGTGAAATATTACAGTTTAAAAGAACTGTTCTATTTGAATATGTCTTAAAATATAATTTATTCCTATGATAACAAAACTGAATTTTCAGCAGCCATTACTCCAATCTTCAGTGTCACATGATCGTTGCTGATTTATGCTTAATTTAGTGCTTATTTATTACTGGTGTTCAGTAATCAAGAATGGTTCTTATTATTGTCAATGTATAATTTTTATTTATTTATTTATTTATTTATTTATTTATTTATTTATTTATTTTTATTTTGTGGAAACTGATTTTTTTCCCCAGTATTATTTGATGAACAGCATATATAAATACAATTTATGCAGAATATTGTTTAATACTTTTTTTTTTTTACATTAATTATTATAGTCAATGAAAAAATAAGCAACATCTATTAAAAAAATAAATAAATAAAAAATCCCCACATGATACATTTACCACTGGTTGGGAATCACTGTTTTAATGGATTTTTAGTGGATGTGGAGTGCTTTTGAGGTTCTGTCTTATAGATAAACAAAATGAAATCAAATACAGGTCCCTACTAAGTGTGAACTGCAGTCAAGGAAGCATTTGCCAAATGTTCCGACTTGAACCTTTAAATGCAGCTCGATATATTTGCCCCCAGACAGCGGTTTGTCCTTCAAGTGCTTAACTCCATCGTTGAGCGATCCTATCTCTGTGCTTTGCTTGAAGTCAGTTTATTTTCCCCGGGGCCTAATGACTCCAGCAATAACTGTAAGCGTAACTGAGCGGGTATCCATGCAGCGCCAGAGCAAAGACATTTACCACATGTCACAGGAAGAGTGGCAATAAGTAATAGTTTTTTATACCTCTCTTGAGGTGTGTGTGTGTGTGTGTGTCATGAAGAGGTTACACATTGTTCCATGAACCTGTTTCGTTCCAGACAGGCTGCGCCATCATGATTGCAGTAAATGCCCACTTGTTCTCTACTCCGTCGTCTCTGCTTTAATAGTTTCTACCTCATTTAAACTCAAATGCCTTCATGTCCTAATTGTGGGTAATAACCCAAATGCACTCCCAACATTAGTGCACCATTCACCATTAAGACGAAATAGATTCATTTATAACGTGTGCTGTGCATAGAGCCTTTGAAGAGCTATTTTTTCATTGTGCCATTGGGTTTTAATGTGTAATGCTGTGGTCGTTTGATGACATTAACAGGGTTGTGTGGAGATGATTAATGCAAAATAAAGGCTGAGGTTTCACTTCAGTGTACCTGCCTGTGGACATATCTCTAGGTTTACGATGAATTTTTCACATGGGACATGCATCTGGATCAACCGAACAAGGTTAGGGCTGGGGTTGGGTCTTATCAACATAGGAACTGCTTTTAGAGGTACTCAATGGTTAGGAATGGAAAGTGTGTGAATTGTTCACTGACCTTCAGGGTGGTTGACTTTTTAAATAAATTTTTGACAATCATTTTCAGTTTTTAATGTCTTAACGCATTCAAGTAAAAGGGCAATTTGTAATTATTAAGGCCTATTTACACTAAGACAAATGTTTAGTGAAAATATTGTTGTAGAAGCAGTGTTATTTTAGTATTATTGAGGTACAATTATAGTTTTTTATTAATATTTTTAATTAGTTTTATTTGTATATTTTCCAAGTAGTGTTACTATGGTTACCACCTCACATAAACACAAACTTCTGTTCACAAGTGTTTATTTAGTGCACTCTGACTCCTACTAAAGCATTTGAATAATAATAATAATAATAATAATAATAATAATTATTATTATTATTATTATTATTATTATTAGAATTATTATAACATATTTATAAATATATATAAATATTAACATTTAATTATAATATAATTATTAATATTACATATTAATAAAAGGAATGCATACTTTTAAGCTTCACTGCCCAGTGTTTAATTTCAACTTTTGAAGGTCAGTCCCCCTAAATCCCCCAATAATTTGCACCCCTGTGTTGGCACTTTAGGACTGTTTGTTTGACAGAAATATTGTTGCAGGACCAGCAAAGGAGGTTGAGAAACATGCCCCTCTTGACAAAATCTCAGTAACCTTTGAAGTAGGTTTGCTCTGGGCTTTTAAAAATGCTGCTTCAACCTCTCCTGTCTCCTAGTTTTTCCCTCCGCACTTATAGTTGGGAATTTTGGTCACATTGTCTGAAACAAATTCAGCTGACTCAAATAAATTTACAAAGTCACACTAGTGGATGCCTTTTGAACTCTTTTCTGTTTCTTGCAAGCTCTCAGGTGTGAAAACAGCCACATTGCTGTGTTTCCTTTCAGTACACCAATTAACACTTCCGATTCCCAAAACCGCTGTACCACCTCAAATCTCATAACATTTCACGGAATTTGAATGATGTTGCTGACAGTCACACGTGGGGTAGCTGATTTTTTATTATTATTTTTTTGCCTGTGCTTGTTTGACAGTGGCATCTAAATACGTGGTGTTCCTGACAAAGTGACAAGTAGGATGTCAGCAGATCTGTGTTGGAAAAGCGATGCAAGGCATTTGTGAGCTCACACTGCAGAGGTGAAGAAGAGAGAGCACTGAATCTCAGGGGAGTGAGTCGGAGATGAACATGAGCCTCTGGGAGTATCTCTAATCTTGAATTTTTATTCTCATTTAGCCAAGACAAACTTTACACTGGAAAAGAACATTCCCATAAATGAACAGCAGGCCTTAAAAAAAACTTATAATACAAAAAGTTAACCAATCCAAGGTGTTTGCTGGTCTTAGCCTGCCAAGCTGGTTTATACTAGTCTGGTTTGATGGTTTTAATAAAGTTTTGGATATTTGGTTAACTGGTCAGACTGGGAGACCAGCTTAAACCAGCTATAGCCACAAAACCACATTAAAGCCCTTTTAGCAAAACAACTTAGAGCTGAATGGTCAGTTCATGACAAGAAGAACGAATATTGTTATAAACCAAACACTAAAACTGATCTGAAAACTGGCAGTGATGGCCATTTGCAGGCCATGTGGAACACTGTTGTTTTCTTTCCTATCAGCTCCAAAGTCTGTCTGTCCCCCCTTTTATATTATTTGTATTAAGCATTGTATAATGAGTGAGATTTGTGACGACAAAAAAACAAAAAACAAAAAAAAACAAAGGAAGAGATTGAGAAGTAAACTCGCATCCATATTTTCTCTTGTCAAGGTGTGTAGTTATTGAAATGACCTACACAACGCATCATGGGAAACTCCTTTTCAGTTTGACCTATGTTAAATATAGACAGCAAAGACAGAAACTAGTCCATTTTGACTGGGACACCACTTGAGAAATTTTAACCTTTTAATGTGACAAAATGAAGGTAGGTTATTCATGTTTGAACACAGGCAAAACACTGGAAGTGATATCAATGCACTCTGATTTAAAAAAATAAAAATCAGTTTAAACAAATATGAAGATATTGTTAAAACCTGGACAAATGGGTTTAGGTTCACTGTTAATTATAATTATACTTTAATGTTCTAAAAGTAGCATACATTTTCTTTGGCTGGATATGAACACAAATTATGGCCTATTTATTTATTTAGTTTTTACATTATTATGACTATTATTATGTATTTGTATAACTGCCTATTACACAGTTTAATTTTAATTAAAATAATACATTTTATTAATTTTAATATATCACATTTTATTTTTAGTATTTGAGAGTTTAGAGTTAGAGTTTTTTATTTTTTTTTAGTAACATAAAATAGACTTCTAGTGCTCCAGCAGAATGAATGGAAAAATGATCTTATCTTACACAATTTATCAAAACAAAAATACCAAACTTATAGCCTCAATGATGATAAAACAGACACCCAATTTGTTCAGGGCATCCTTAATAATAAGCTGTACATGCCAAACTGGCATTCACTGAAATTTGTAACATTTCATTTTATAGCAGGTCTATACATGAAAAAAAAAAAACTAAGATTAGCAGCTAGGTTTGTTTTCATTGTACATTTAGAGAGCAAGCAAACAAGCCAAAGGCTGGATTCATCTGGTTCCTCATCATCTTCTTGTGGTGAAAAAACATCTCTAAAAGGGGAATTTTTTTTTCTTTTTTTTTGTCTTTTTTTTTTTTTTTTTTTTTCCCTATTGCAGCTGGTGGATGATCTGGACTGTTGTTCATTTAAATGATTTCCCAGTAGCCAAAACTCGATCCATCATCTGTCACTAGGACTTTTTTTTTCTTCATGTGCCATGTACTGTCATGTGTGCCTCTGACAGATTTTGTAAGGCAAGAACATAGCAAAGATTTGTTGAGATGCTCATGTCTGTGAATGAGCTAATTCATCCTCTTTTATACTCATCTGAATTATTAGGTGTCTAACCTTTTAAGGTCCCCAAAACACATTGTCATCTTGCTGCACCAGGTACTGCCACCTCTGCATTTCCTATGTTATTACACTGAATCCTGAACAAAAAGAAAGTGTGAAAATGAGTTTGATACACATCAGTCCAAAAGGAGCGTGATTCAGTTTTGTCTCAGTCTAGGAATCCTCAGTAATTGTCTTTGTGACAATGCAGGTGTTTTTTATAAGAAGTATTTTACTCTTAATTTTTGTAGTATATATGGCATTAGTTTAAACATCAATATATTTCCTGTTTTGCCAAGTGTGTCATTGTGGCACTGTTACTGTTATGTACTCTGTATAGCTGGGAAACAATATACTGTACACAACAGTTTATAAGTTAATAATCACATATTGCACATACATTTCTCTTAGCAAAATTCAAGGGCATTAATCAAAGTGAGCAGACACAAAAGACTGTTCAAGGATGGAAACGGAGTAATTTTCTACAGTATGAAGATATGTTATTAATTTGCAGATTTCATAAAACTGTCTTACTGTCAAGTCTGTGTCACAACAAATATGAGCACTACATTTTAATTATTATTATTTTTTTTATTTTTTTTGCACACAGACCATGACATGCTGCTAGACTGCCTTATAAATCAAATAATCAGAAGATAATACAAAATAACTCAATGAAAAATCATAAAGCCCAAAACAGTGAAGTCCAATAAAATTCTGATTATGACCTCATGTGAACTATAGCAGCTTAGAGACGATTTCAGGACAACCTTCTGACATTCAAACCTCTCTGAACACAGACATACTCACAAAGACCTAAACAAATCTTTGGGGAGCGTCACTGGCTCAGTGCCTGGAAAGAAACCACCCCTAGCCACCCTGTACATAGAATCTGCAAATATATATACAGTACATAAGAAGTCACTCTGGGTTGCTAGCCTTTTCCTGGCAACAGCCCAGATTTCAAAGCCTCAAACCAGGACACATTACTCAATAATTTATCTACCCTTATGCTGCATAATTTATGAGCAAGTGAATTCAGAAATAGGTATTTATATAGAATGCCCCTCTAGTTGGAACATGACAGCCGCTCAGAGGTACGTCCTGACGTGTTGCTATGAATTGAAATATGAGGCACGGTGCCGTGATCTTATAAGCACTGCAAATACTATCTGAGAATTCATTCAAAAGCATAAATACTCAAGCAAACTTGCCTTCTTCTGCCCTCATTTGGAATGTAAGCAAATATACAGTTTAGAGCTGAAGAGGTTTACACTGTGCGTGACTTCCAAAACTTCAAAGAAGCAAAGATATGCCACACTGTTAGCTGTTAACATTTGATATAGAGATTGATATTTTTAAAAACCATTAAACAGGCAATGCATTTTACTGTAGTTGGTGGTAGTGCATGAAAATTGAGTGCACTGGTTATTTACTCCCCCCACCAACAATTCCTGCCAGACCTGAGACTCAAACCCACAACCTTCAGGTTACAAGTGTGACTCTCTAACCATTAGGCCATGACTGTCTCATACATTATGAAGTGATAAAATGAATGTGGATATAAAACTGAGATAATTTGTTGTTTAAAGAATTTAATGATAAATGTTTGCACTGATATTGAGTTTTTATTCCAGATATTGGTATTGTGGCACATCTGAGCACATCTGGAGGCTGCTAGGATCTTTTTTTTTAAACTCACAGGAGTCATGTGAGATTACAAGTTTGTCTATATTGGATTGTATTTGACTCAGGAGAAACATCTGAGAAGCAGGAAACAGGTCACCTAACAATGAAAATTCCGTCATCATTTACTCAACCTTATGTCATTCTGAAACAGTTTGAAGTCCTTTCTGTAGAACGCAAAAGAATATTATATTATTATCAAACAGAGCTGGGTAGATTACTTATGAATTGTAATCAGTTACTGATTACAGATTACATGACAAAATTTGTAGTCAGTAATATAATCTCGTAGATTACACATTTTTGGTAACGTAATCTGATTACTTTTGGATTACATTTAGATTATATTTGTGCTAACCCTTATTTGATATCACATAAATTGAATTAGCCTAATCTTGTACTATTTTGATAGATACAAAGAAAAAATATAGTCCAAAAAAATATATTTAATTCACCAACAAGAGCCACAATAGCTTCTTTTTCAAGTGCAATGTTTGGACCATTTCTAAGTCAAATATTTAATCTCAAAACACCTGAAGTGCATAAGGTAGTAACAATGAAGAAAAATCAATATTACAAAAAATATATTAAAGAACATGAAATTCCCAGCAATAACTTTGCTAGGTCAAAGATTTCAGTGGACAGCAAATTAACCCTTGGTAGGCAGAGGTTACACTGAACAGTGACATTTTTCCAATCTTTTTTTTTTTTTTTTTTTAATGAAATGATGTCAGTACATCCAGTGATTAAAGGCTGCGTTCCCCTCCATTTCCCATTATCTTGTTGCTGATTTCTTCTGAGCGTGATTCTGACACCCCTCTCCCTCTCCGCCGGAAAAACTCGAAGAATCACAAACATATTTTAGCGGCAGGTTTATTATGAAAAAATATAAACATTAAAAATAAGGACATTTAGGAGAATCAATGAATTGTAAACAACTTATTACCATTGTGTAAATAATATGTAATCATGTAATCCATAAAAAAGTAACTGTAGTCTGATTACGAGTATTTTATAAAGTAGTTTACTCTAATTACAAGTACTTGAGTTTTGGAATCTGATTACGTAATCCAGATTACATGTAATCCGTTACTACCCAGCTCTGTTATCAAAATACCCTCTTGTGTTCCACAGAAGAAAGACGGTCATAGTTTGGAATGACATGAAACTGAGTAAATAATGACTGAATTTTCTTTTCTTTTCTTTTCTCCTATCGGCACCCTTGGTAAATATGATCAAAGTAGGCTGTGAAAATTAATCTGCATTGTAAATCCTTAAATTTTTTTACAAAAATTGAACCTTTCATTGGATAATAGGAATTTAAAATGGGGGGGGGGATATCATTATGAAATAAATGTTTTTCGCTAATACACATTGGCCACAATTAACGGCACCCTTTTATTCAATACTTTTTTTTTTACCTCCATTTGCCAGTTTAACAGCTCTAAATGTTCTCCTATAATGCCTGATGAGGTTAGAGAACACCTGACAAGAGATCAGAGACCATTCCTTCATCCAGAATCACTCCAGACCCTTTAGATTCCCAGCCCCATGTTGGTGCTTCTTCTCTTCAGTTCACCACACTTATTTTCTATAGGGTTCAGGTCAGAGGACTGGAATGGCCATAGCAGAAGCATGGTTTTGTGCTCAGTGACCCATTTGTGTGTTGTTTTTGAGGTTTGTGTTTGGATTATTGTACGGTTGGAAGATCCAAACATGGCCCATTATAACAGTCAGTCACTTAGTGATTTTTTTTATCTGTTGGTATTCGATAGAATCTATGATGGCATGTGTCTAAACAAGATGTCCAGGACCCCCAGCAGAAATATAGGCCCACAACATCAAAAATACAGCAGTATATTTCATTGTACACATGGGGTACTTCTTATCCCTGTGTTTACCAAACCCATCTTGAGTGTTTGCTGCTAAAAAGCTCATTTTTTAGTTTCATCTGACCATAGAAGCCAGTCCCATTTGAAGTTCCAGTTGTGTCTGATAACTGAATATGCTGGAGTTTGTTTTTGGATGAGCAAGGAGAATTTTTCCTGAAACCCTCCCAAACAACATGTGGTGATGTAGGTGCTGTTTGATATATATATATATATATATATTATATATATATATATATATATATATATATATATATATATATATATATATATATATATATATATATATATATATATATTTTATTTTTTTTTTTTTTTAAGGTTTTCTGACCCCGAGACTCAACTTTTTCCTGCAATTCTTCAGCTGTGGTCCTTGGAAAGTCTTTAGCCACTTAAACTCTCCTTCTCGCTGTGCATTAGGATGATATAGAGACACGTCCTCTTCCTCGCAGATTTATAACATTTTCTGTTGATTGGACTTAATTATTGCCCTGATGGTGGAAATGGGAATTTTCACTGCTCTAGCCCTTTTCTTAAAGCCACTTCACTAATTTGTGAAACTCAATTATCTTTTGCTGCACATCAGAAATATAATCTTTGGATTTTCTCATTATGATGGATGATTAAGGGAATTTGGGCTTTGTTTCCCCTCATATTTATATATCTGTGAAACAGAAAGCCTTGGATGGATAATTTCATGTTCATAATCACCCTGGAGTGCTCAAAATTGTGAATATGAATGGGAATATACTTCTGAGATATTTTACTCATAAGAATTTCTAGGGGTGCCAATAATTGTGTCCAATGTGTATTTGAGAAAAACATTAATTTCATAATGATATTTCCCCCCATTTTAAATTCTTATTATCCAATGAAAGGTTAGATTTTTGTGAATTTTTTAAATAAAAGATCAAAAGGATTAACAGTGCAGATTGTCACAAGTCGGTCAGGCTCATCACCCACAGCACACTCCCTCATTCAAGCATTAATCACCAGCACCTGTTCACAATCCAATTATTTAATCACCAGTACCTGAATAAGCACATATCTCAGTCACTTTCATTTGTCTGATCTTGTAGCTGCACAGCGGAAATCTTTCTGTTACAAGCTACTAGCATTCAGGGGCGGACTGGCCATCGGGAGCACCGGGACATTTCTCGGTGGCCTGATGGTCATTCTGGCCTGCCAGCTGCCGCTGTGCAGTCGATCAGGCTGACGTGCAATAGGCTGGGATGCAACTGCGAATTAATTGACGGATTTATGAATCTACGAATCAGGCGATCGTGGAGTGAAAATGACACCACCACATGACCCAACATCAGCTAAGCACTGACTAATTGGCTATATCCAAAGGCAGGCTTCATCTTAGAAAACCGTGCAAAAAAACGGAGCGTAAAAGCAAAGGAGGAGCAGAGCGGGAACGTATAAAAAAAGAGAAAAGCCCTGGCCACAGAAGCATTAAGTTGATGCAAAATCCCAGCCATGTTCACCAGTAAGGGAGCAGGTCGGTCAGCATTACATTTACATTATATTTACTAGGGGTGGGACGGTTCACTGAAAAAAATCGAAGTGTTCGGTTCTCCACACACGGTTCGGCACGCGCGCTGTTCAACTTAAATCTGACAAAGCATCTGTAATATGGTTTACTATAAATTACACGTAAAACAAACAGGGTTCAGTTAATATATGTTTCTGTTGATGGATGAACATTCTGGCTTCCCAGACATTACAACAACAGCGATGGAAAAAAAAAAAAAAAAAAAAAAAAACGTGGCCAAACCATTCACTCTTGTTCAATAGACCCCTTAAAAGTTTGTAAACATTGCAACGTCTCCGGGTGGGCGGGGCTTAGCTGGAGGCAAAAAGAGGCGCGGACGCAATGTTGACAAGTGTAAACTAGCACGTTTTAGGAGGGATTTATTAAACATGGATGCAGAAGAAGGTTCGGAACTGTCCGAATATGTACAGTCACTGACTCTGCGGGACCGTGACAACAACAAAAAAAATAATAATAAAAAAAGTGGGAGTTAGCATACATTTATCAATTAATTCAGTTGATCACTCAGTTCACTGACCAAACTGGTTATCTGACCAAAATATAATGACGAGTGGATAACATTACAGTAGCCTAATTTATTTATTTATTTATTTTTAGCTAAGCCTGGTGTAGTTCTTGTATCTTGTTCTCATTGGAAACATTTTGACCAGGTTTTGGATGTTTCCTAGACAACATATGAATTACTTTCGGGTGGTTTGGGGAATTTTGTCAAGGCTTATTGTCTAATGTAACCTATCGCTGGGCTAACTATGATTAGCAATGTGGATTATTTTAAGAGACCATTCAAAGGATGGCACACACATCTATCGCTGTATGTTTGTTTAACATTTAAGCTAGTGCGCTGAAGGTTGGCGACTTTTCACCTATAAAACATAAACTTGCTGATTTGTACTAGATAAAACCAACACACCAGTACATATGCATAGATTATTTTACCTAATATGAAGTGTGCACTGCAAACACGAGCATTATTTATGATAGTCTCTATCTAGTCTGTACGCCGTATTGCATTCAACCACAATTGTCTTCTTGATTTCTGTGAAGGAATGTCGGCCGGGATCCGGTGAAACTTTAGTTTTGAACCAAAAGTGCTGTTCCTTCTATTCTGGCAGCCAAAAACACAACAAGACGACATTTTAAAGTCAAAACCTCAAACTTTTAGCGCGCCTGCTATAAGCTCTTCCTTATGTTTTGCCTCCAGCTAGAGCGGTGACGTCACAGTGACGTAGGCGATTAAGGGGTCTATACGAATACGAACACTGGATCAGTGCATTCTTTTAAAGTAAAATATTAATCGAACAGCAACAACAAAGAAATCACTCACTGCTCTTGATTGAAAAGCTTTTGTAACTTTAATAAAGATTTATCTTTAATTTGTAGTCCAAAATGCAATGCTGTTTTACATTTGATTACTTTATTCAATTTATGTACCTAAAAAAACTATCCTATACCTACCTAAAAAACCCCTGAAAGTCAGTTTATTTTATTTGTAGCTTTACTCTATTGTATTCATTTGTGCTGTTGCTTGTAGTTAGAATATTCTTAATAATATGATAAAATATATATTTTTTGAAAGTATCGTTTTTCCATAAACATAGCACATACAACGGTAGCGAAACAGTGACTCTAAAACTGTGAAACAAACCTAACCGTGAAAAAGTTGAACTGTTCCACCCCTTATATTTATGTAATCATTTGGCAGACGGACGCTTTCGTCCAAAGAGACTTACAATAGATACAAACTATTCTAAAAAAAATTACAAATATATATAATGATAGAAGTTTTAAAAGAGCATCTTTATGACAAACTAGCACACTGTTTTACATATGGGGACACAGTATTTTTTTAGTGCCAAATTTGACCAGAAATTTTGATTTTCCATTTCTAGCCTACAATATGTAGTCTAGTCTACAATGTTTATTTATTTATTTTGAAGGTGACGAAGGAAGCAACAGTAGCACTAGTGCTCCAAGTGCTCCTGCTGTTGAACAAGAGGGGGTGGACAGTTCAGCTTTTGAGTCAGAGCAGGAACCTTCCGGTAAAGCTATAAGCAAAACTAAACATGCTGGCTATACTCTTAGAACAATATGTGCTTTTATGATTTCTAAGATCATCAGTAGTAGGACTGTGATCATGGGGACATACAATTGATGTCTGCACAATTAATATAGATTATTGAAAGTGCTTATTTCATATAGCAGAGAAACTAGATGTGCAGAGTGAGAGAGAGAGAGAGGGATTCAGGGGGAAAGATGATATAGATGGTGGATTCCTAGTGAGTTTTTGAGGGTTTATTTATTTATCCATTAATATTATGTATGGTAGTCTACCTGTTACATCAGCTAACAGGGTTAGCCTACAAGTTTAGCAGTCTGGTGAACACATGAATTGGGTGGTGGTGACTGCACCAACAGAGGTGGCCTGGGGTGGAATTCCCGGCCTGATTTACTGTCCCAGTCCGCCACTGCTAGCATTGACTCTACTAATCTCTCTGCCTACCTCTTTGTCAGCACTATCCTCCTAGACTCCTGTGTTCCTCCAGCAATCCCTCCTTCAAGATCTCCTCTCCTGCGTTTCCCCCGAGGTCTGTGCAACTATAACTCCATCCTGGTCACCCCACCGGCAGTACTGAGCAAGCCCATGTCAAATCCAGTCATCATAACCCTGCTCAACGCCTCCTCTGGATTCTTTCACCTGCACCTCTCCTTACTTGCATATATACCCGGTTTAAAATAAACTTGTCAATCTCTACCCTTCTGTCCCTTAGTCCGTGTGTTACACAGATTAACTTTCACAGCCACCTTTGATCATATTTACCAAGAGTGCTGATATTTTTGGCCATGAATGTATTTGGTTAGAGAGTTTGACTCCTAACCCTAAAGTTGTGGGTTTGAGTCTCAGGCTGGCAATACCATGACTGAGGTGCCCTTGAGCAAGGCACTGAACCCCAAACTGCACCCCGGGTGCTGCAGCATAAATGGCTGCCCACTGCTCTGGGTGTGTGTTCACTGCTGTGTGTGTGTGTGTTCACTGCTGTGTGTGTGCACTTTGGATGGGTTAAATGCAGAGCATGAATTCTGAGTATGGGTCACCATACTTGGCTGTATGCCATGTCACTTTCATATATATATATATATATATATATATATATATATATACAAACCCCGATTCCAAAAAAGTTAGGACACTGTACAAATTGTGAGTAAAAAAGGAATGGAATAATTTACAAATCTCAGAAACTTATTCACAATAGAATATAGATAACATATAAAATGTTGAAAGTGAGACATTTTGAAACGTCATGCCAAATATTGGCTCATTTTGGATTTAATGAGAGCTACACATTCAAAAAAAAGTTGGGACAAGTAGCAATAAGAGGCCAGAAAAGTTAAATGTACATATAAGGAACAGCTGGAGGACCAATTTGCAACTTATTAGGTCAATTGACAACATGATTGGGTATAAAAAGGGCCTCTCAGAGTGGCAGTGTCTCTCAGAAGTCAAGATGGGCAGATGATCACCAATTCCCCCAATAGTGAAGCAATATCAGAAAGGAGTTTCTAAGAGAAAAAATGCAAAGAGTTTGAAGTTATCATCATCTACAGTGCATAATATCATCCAAAGATTCAGAGAATCTGGAACAATCTCTGTGCGTAAGGGTCAAGGCCAGAAAACCATACTGGATGCCCGTGATCTTCGGGCCCTTAGACGGCACTGCATCACATACAGGAATGCTACTGTAATGGAAATCACAACATGGGCTCAGGAATACTTCCAGAAAACAATGTCGGTGAACACAATCCACTGTGCCATTTGCCGTTGCCGGCTAAAACTCTATAGGTCAAAAAAGAAGCCATATCTAAACATGATCCAGAAGCGCAGGCGTTTTCTCTGGGCCAAGGCTCATTTACAAAACATTTGGTGCATCATAAAGAGAAAGATGTGACAATGAAGACCTAAGACAGTTGAGCAACTAGAAGCCTGTATTAGACAAGAATGGGACAACATTCCTATTCCTAAACTTGAGCAACTTGTCTCCTCTGTCCCCAGACGTTTGCAGACTGTTATAAAAAGAAGAGGGGGATGCCACACAGTGGTAAACATGGCCTTGTCCCAACTTTTTTGAGATGTGTTGATGCCATGAAATTTAAAATCAACTGTTTTTTTTCCCTTAAAATTATACAGTTTTTGTCAGTTTAAACATTTGATATGTCATCTATGTTGTATTCTGAATAAAATATTGAAATTTGAAACTTCCACATCATTGCATTCTGTTTTTATTCACAATTTGTACAGTGTCCCAACTTTTTTGGAATCGGGTTTATATAAACTTTTTATCTATTTAATCACACCATTTTCTGTGATTAATCGCGATTAATCACACACTTCATAAATGTTTATTTTATCATCATTTGCTATATCCAGCAAAGTAAACCAAAAGATTGAAGGGTGATACTTAAAAATCTGTATTTTCTGCAAGCTTTTTTCAAGATAAATTTAGATGTCTTTTCAAAAAAGGACATTTATAAACCCCAAAAGTACACCAAAGAACCAAATGATATAAGGAGCCCATATAAGCACATATGAAAGAAAGAAAATGCTAAAAAAATAAAAATAATAAGAATTGTACGGTATGTGTCTGTGTACAGTACACAAGCTAAGTTGCGATACTGAACAGGACCACATGGAGATGCCAAAAAAAAAAAAACGAAACCAACTGCCTGATGACTGCATGTATTTAGTACAGTACACAAATCCATTCAGAATAACTAAACACAGAAAATCAAAACATTATCATGAATGTGTGTGGAAACAATGTGGATGTACGGAAATGTCTGTGGCTCAATACAATGTGTGATCAGTGCGTCAAGAGCACTCATACATGCATTAATATAATGGACTTGCGCGTGCTTACTGTAAGCGGTGGGATGTGTTGACAATCCATTCAGTCTGTACTTCACACAGCGCGATGTGTGAGGGCTCACGCTCTTCAGAGACAACACAGAATATGACAGAACTTGTGTTTAAAAGCGAAACACACCGGAATGAATAATTCACTGAAAATACTGCGCGAGTCTCTGTTCTCTCTGCAATCTCTGATGTAATCAGCCTGGTTTACTTTATATTAGTGCTGTTTTGGACGGATTGTTTGAATGCATTCGTTTCATTGGACTGAAAACTTTCCCAGAGTTTAGTATAAAATTGGGTTAAAGGGTAAGAATAGAAATTGTGCTTCATATATATATACACACTCACTGGCCACTTTATTAGGTACACTTTGCTAGTACCGGGTTGGACCCCATTTTGACTTCAGAACTGCCTTAATTATTCGTGGCATAGATTCAACAAGGTGTTGGAAACATTCCTCAGAGATTTTGGTCCATACTGACATGATAGCATCACACAGTTGCTGCAAATTTGTCGGCTGCACATCCATGATGCGAATCTCTCGTTCCACCACATTCCGAAGCTGCTCTATTGGATTGAGATCTGGTGACTGTGGAGGCCATTTGAATAAAATGAACTCATTGTCATGTTCAAGAAACCAGTCTGAGATGATTTGAGCTTTGTGACATAGTGTATTATCCTGCTGGAAGTAGCCATCAGAAGATAGGTACACTGTAGTCATAAAGGGATGGACATGGTCAGCAACAATACTCAGGTTAGCTGTGGTGTTTAAATGATGCTCAGTTGGTACTAAGGGGCCCAAAGTGTGCCAAGGAAATATCCCCACACCATTACACCACATCCAGCAGCCTGAACCGTTGAGACAAGGCAGGATGGATCCATGCTTTCATGTTCTTTACACCTAATTCTGACCCTACCATCTGAATGTCGCAGCAGAAATCGAGACTCATCAGACCAGGCAACGTTTTTCCAATCTTCTATTGTCCAATTTTGGTGAGCCTGTGTGAATTGTTGCCTCCATTTCCTGTTCTTAGCTGACAGGAGCGGCACCCGGTGTGGTCTTCTGCTGCTGTAGCCCATCTGCTTCAGGGTTCGACGTGTTGTGCATTCAGAGATGGTATTTTGCATACCTCGGTTGTAATGAGTGATTATTTGAGTTTCTCTTGTCTTTTTATCATCTCTAACCAGTCTGCCCATTCTCCTCTGACCACTGACATCAACAAGGCATTTTCATCCACACAACTGCCGCTCACTGGATATTTTCTCTTTTTTGGACCATTCTCTGTAAGCCTAGAGGTGGTTGTGGGTGAAAATTGCAGTAGATCAGCAGTTTTTTTTGAAATACTCAGACCAGCCCGTCTGACATCAACAACCATTCAAAGTCACTTAAATCCCCTTTCTTCCCCATTCTGATGCTCAGTTTGAACTTGAGCAAGTCGTCGTCACCACATCTAGATGCCTAAATGCATTGAGCTGCTGCCATGTAATTGGCTGATTAGCAACTTGTGTTACCAA
The DNA here is from genome assembly GCF_018340385.1 of Cyprinus carpio. Taxonomy (NCBI): domain Eukaryota; kingdom Metazoa; phylum Chordata; class Actinopteri; order Cypriniformes; family Cyprinidae; genus Cyprinus; species Cyprinus carpio. The sequence continues at coordinate 15,740,503 of NC_056580.1, read as the reverse complement.
GCAATTGAACAGGTGTACCAAATAAAGTGGCCGGTGAGTGTATATATAGGCAGTTGAACAGAATACATGTGGATGATTTTATCCTCTACAAACAAAAAGTTTTGTAATAGAATTACATTGCATGCAAGTTACTGCATATAAGTCTAAGGTCTAAGTCAGAGGTGTTAAACTAAATTCCTGGAGGGCCGAAGCCCTGCAGAGTTTTGTTCCAACACTGCACCAACACATGTACCATGTAGTTTTCAAATAAGCCTGAAAGACTTGATTAGTTGGATCAGGTGTTTAATTAAGGTTAAACCTAAACTCTGCAGGGCTCCGGCCCTCTAGAAAATGAATTTGACACCCCTTCTATAAGTGAACTAAAAGCTGGACAATGAATTTCACTGCAGATTTCATTCAGAGAGCTTATTAATGAAATAACTGAAAATTCATGCTTCTAATGATCAGTGAGAAATGTTGAAGGTGTCTTCAGAGTAGACTCCTGCTGGGACTCTCCAGTCTGTTCTGATGTGAAAAAAATGCAAATAATAGAATGAACAAAGAAAATCAATTTAAATATCACTTATGAGTAGAATATTTGTACAGACGCATGAATGCTTTGGGGCATGTACACTGCCACTCAAAATTTGGGGATCGGTAAGATTTTTAATAATTTTAGATCAAGATGTTTTTGAAAGAAGTCACCATATAAATACTGTAAAAACTGTAATACTGTGAAATATTACGAATTTGAAATATTTTTTTTAGTTATAGGTTTAGTTATATTTTTAGTTATTTTTTTTGTAACAATGTAAAAGTCTTTACTGTTACTTTTGATCAATTTAATGTGTCCCTGCTGAATAAACATATTAATTTATTTGAAAAAAATAAATAAATAAATAAAAATCTTACATCACACTTGAAAAAGGTAGTGTATATCCACTGTTAAAAGACAAATAAATAAATACAATTTTGACACAAATTCTTATGTTAAAGTATATGTGTTGTGACAGTAAGGCCTTAAGACAGTATTGAGTTGACTGTTCTTCTCCCTAAAAGCCTAGTTTTAATTTGTGTCTAAGATTTAAAATGACAACTACCCTGACTACTGTAAGTATGGCAGTGGTATGCCATTGTGTCCCTTCAAGAGCTGAGTAATCTCAGTTCAGGCTCACTTTAATTTCCTTCTCTTTCAGAGCGTATGTTCACTGCACTCTTTCCATTATCTCACATCCTTAATCCGCCTGTGTCACTCTGATTCTGAATGAGTGATGGACAGGGAGTTGGAGAGCTAGAGGGACATGCTGTAATGAACAGCTTAATGGACAGAGACAGAGAGACACAAGCAGGGGGATTCATGAAACATATCATTTTAGAAAAAGCTGCAATAACCATCTGAAAATAACTGCACCTGCCCTGGAAAACAGACATACTAACAGGGATGTTGTTTTTGTCCTTATCTGTTTATCTTATCTTTTCTGACTGTCATGCTGTCTTTATCCATCTCTCATCGGTTAAATGAGCTTTGAATGGTTCTTCAATGCACCTGACCCTGCTGTTTTGTTTTCTGTGCACAGTGCTTTAGTGTGAATGGTAAATTAAAGAGTGGACACCTGCTCCCAAGGTCAGTGTTCTCTCTCTCCTTTACACACACACATCCCTGTAAATCTTGAATATTTTAAAGGTGTCATATGATGCTATTTTGAAGATCATTATTTTGTGTAACAGAATATGTTGACCTGCTTTAATGTTCAAAAAACACATTATTTTTCAAATACTGTACATTATTGTAGTGCCTCTATGCCCTGCCTCTCTCAAACGTGTCGTTTTCTACAAAGCCCCTCCTTCCGAAAGCACAGTCTGCTTTGAATGGCCAGCTGACCCAGTGCATTGTGATTGACCGAACACCACAAGCACACGTCGGAGATATAACGCCCCTTTCCATAATCACAAGCTTCATCTTTCAACATAAATGTAAAGACAGTACATAATGTCCTTAGTTTTACCATTAGTTCAAGTCTGAAAGGGGAAAAGAGTCACGATATTATACACGGCACAAAACCCTGTATTTGAACAGTCAATAGCAAATAATTAAACTATTAAGAAAACATACTCTAGCTGATTCAGAATAAGTGCCAGATTGTCATAGCAAAGTTGGAATTGATCAATTTTTTTTTTTTTTTTTTTTTTAGAAATAGCCTTTGCACAGCCAGCCTTGTAGGTTACTCTCCTAGGTTCACAAAACTGTTATCCATAAAATGCATTGCACAAATTTGAACATCTGGGTTCTGTTGTAAATAAATCTTAACCAATGTTTCCTCATTGGTTATAAAGTGCTTTTGCTCTCGCACAGAAACACACAGCGTCTCCCTGACATGGCTGAAACAACACTACTGTGGTTCCTGAAACCATGCCTTCTTTCTTTGCTTGAACATTTGGGCGGCATTACGCAAATATTTCCACATTGTGATGTAGACATGTGGGGGTGTGTTTAAATGAGGCATTTTAGCCCGGTCTGGATCAGCCTTCTCTTTTAGATAGAATAAATCCTTTTGTGGGAGACTTTGAGCTTTGTTACTCTGCAGATCTTATGCATGCACAAATAGCTACATAACGCACTAAAGAAAAGGAAAAATAGAAATTGCATCATATGACCATAATAACCCTCATATTCTGAAATGATCCTAATGCCATTTTAATAGCTCTAAAAATATTCTTAACATTGACGTATCAGGTTTATAAGTGACTTTTACTGATCTTTTGAATTAAAAATGTATTAATGAATTATAATGAATGATAAATGTGTTAATACACATTAAACGTCCTCCATTAAACATTTTACATTACTTGTGTTTCATATACACTACTTATCAGTTGTTGTTTTTTTTTGATAGAAGGCCTGTTATGTTACATTTATTTGATAAAAAATACAGGAAAAACAGTAATATTGTGAAATACTATTACTATTATTAAAATTTCTATTTTAAGATATTTTAAAATGTAATTTATTCTTGTGATAGCAAAGCTGATAGCAGCCATTACTCCAGTCTTCAGTGTCACATGATGCTGTTTGATATGCATTTGTTTTTGGAGCTCATTTCTTATTATTATCAATATCGAAAACAGTTGGGCTGCTTAAGAGTGTTGTGGAAACCATGACCATTTTTTTCCAGGATTGTTTGATGAATGGAACAAAAGTTTTGGGGTGTATATATATATATAATATATATATATATATATATATATATATATATATATATATATATATATATATATATATATATATATATATATACCCAAAACTTTTGCTGTTTTTGGAAAACATCCTGTAGCAGCACTGTCTGTTAGCTAATTACTTTGATTTATTTTATAGTATTTTTCTCCAATCTGTTTTTCAGGGGTGAAAACATCTTTCACAGACCACCAGCATGACAACCACTGCAACCCAAACACCAACCATAACCATTAATGCAATTTTTGGCTTGAATACAACTTACCATATATGGACAAGACCATTATCCAAGCCTTTAATGAACATTGTTCCCTCCCTACAGTTTACTTTAACCAGGTTTTGTACACAAACACCTGCTCATTAGAAGAAAGGGACCACAATAACCTTCACTTCACACTTAAAAGATTAAAGTCTAACAGCTGGGCGTTCAAGCATGCATTGTGTGTGCTGTATTACAAGTCCCATGCATACAAACCTGAATAGAAAGACTATTCAGTAGTATTCAGTTTTGATAAGAGACAATAGCAGGAAACTTGTCAGCCTGTTAATTTGTAAAGTGTTTAATCAGATGAGAACAGAATGAATGAATAGTAAGCAGTGCAAAACCAACAGTCAGTCAGACTAAGCAGGCAGTGAAAACTCTGGAAAGCCAAGTACACTGAAATTTGAGCAATCATAAAGACTTGCTCTCTCTTCCAGCATCCTTGCATCTCCAGCAGCTGTACGGAGAGCGATAGCAAAGAAACTCAAAAACATTTGTCAGCCCTGCATTTGCCACCCAACTAATAAGAACTGTCAACACGGAGTCCACTCATAGCAGTCCACTCACTTTGATGGGCCGAACAGCTGATAAGAGGAATTTCCAGAAAGGGCAAGAGAGAGAGAGAGAGAGAGAGAGAGAGTGTGTGTGTGTGTGTGTGTGTGTGTGTGTGTGTGTGTGTGTGTGTGTGTGTGTGTGTGTGTGATAGTACTCATTGTTGTCTTTTGATGAGTCCAAATGTACTCTCATCTTTTGATGCAAACAAGAACTGAGCATCTCCTCCTTTGAAGGGCTATGATGGAGTTTCCCCTCAGAGGTCCATATATGGACATGAGCACTCTGAGGGTCACACTGAGATATGAGAGGTTATTTGTGCAGGGGCTGGTTTGCTGCGATGACTTCAGTTCCCTGACACACTGACCTGAGACCTGCTTTGTTGTTGAACTGGTTGAACCGGGTAGATTAATAAAGGAAACGTCAATCCTGTATAATACAGAGGCTCAAAAGTATTTGACCACTTAAGTCAAACTGAAAGTTTGACAAAAAAAATGTTATCTTAATTTTGAACAGTGTAACTTACTGTTATACACAATTGAATCTGAGAATGTCTTTTTAAATTCCCAATCAGTTTCTGAAATTGATCTGAGGTGGCAAATATAATGCAGAATTGCTATTCGAATTTGAATGTTGATTTTCATTAATTCATTAATTTGTTAATTCATTCATTCCATTTATTCTTGTACTAAGTTGAATTTATTTGAATTTGGAATTTGGAACCAAATACGAAATCTATTCTTTAACTGTTGGTATGACTTTAGTTTGTTTACCAATTTCACCAACCTCTGGCAGTAAAGTACTATCTTTGGAAAATATTCTACTTGAAATAAATGACGATTGATTTGACAATTTGTTGTCTAATGCAATGACATTTTAAAGTGTGGCTTAAGTGTCTCCTAAATACTTTTACAAATACTTTTAGTGCCGCTGTCGGTTTGGCCTCTGCGATCAGTTGTAACTGTAAGCACAAATGGCCGCGCTACTTGAGCATCCAATTAGGATCCTGTGTCACAGTGTTGACATGTGAAGGATAGAAAGGTGCGAGTGTGTGAGAGGGAGAAGGGAGGGGATGTTGTTAAGTGGTGACAGCCGCTGTCACTGACAACGGAAAGATCTAAGACACCTGGTACAGTGGCACTGATTTTATAGCGGAACATAAGACGGAGGTCAAAGGTCAATGGCTATATGCCAGCATACATATCACATGTGTCTGTGCATGCTCTAAGTTCATGCATTAAGTGGCTGTGACAAATATTACATTACACACTCAGAGCTTTGATTTTCTATTTGTGCCCTTCTGTAGATTTCAGTTACACATGCCTGTTACAAATAAAATGAGCTTATATTTAGTTATCATTCAGAACATTCCAGTCATCGCTTGGGTGAACTAAATTAAATGATAGAAATTGAACAAGCAATCATGGTTTTTCTGAAGTAATAAGCCAGTAAGGCTGTGCAATAGAGCTATTTTACCAGTGGGCGCAACACAAAATGGATTGCCTAACCCCTCTAAAAACAGATGTAAAATCGCTGCGGTTGTAAAACTTTGCAAAAACACACAACATTGAGTGGTTTATTGCTATTAACAATTCATATAATGTTGTTGTTGATAGATGTTAATATAATCATAATAATAATAATTCATGTTTTCCATAATAATAATTTGAAATAAATATCCAGGCTGTTTGCTATTACCAAACATCATATGCACAATATGATTCAAAGGATAAATAATTACATGTCTGTCTATATTATTTTACATCTTCAGCTATCCATCAGAATTAAAAGATACTTACAAATAATTTATACTATTTTATTTTATTTATTATTAGTATTATAAATTATTCTATGGTTTAATATGTCTACAAGTTATTTGTATTTTTGAGATTTTCCTTTTGTAGTTTGTGTATTCGGTCTAAAGATGTCATAATTTCTCTCTTGCACACTCTCTCAGACACTCTTTCCCTTTCCCTCTCAAGCTAGATGCAAAGTTTCCCTCCCAGTGTCAGTTGGTATTCTAGTCACGGGAAGCATAGTTCTAAAGGCAATTTGAAATGGAAAAGCTCAAATTTATTTATAATGATTAAAATTCCTCTTTAAGAGAGGCAGGCAGGAGGACCCATATTCATTGGTTGTACTACAAAAAGGGTCAAATCAATTTTAAAAATCAAATGTATTTGAGCATCACTGTGGTTGATTTTATCAATCGAAAAATTTAATGCTAAATGCATCTGAATAAAAGAGGAGGGTTTCAATCAGAACTACAGAACATACCTGATATCCAATTCAAATAATATCATAATAGGAACAAAAGTGCCGCTTCAGTGACAGCTTTTGTACCAAATTAATACTTTTACTCAGCAAAGAACACTGCGTTGATCAAAATTATTTATTTATTTATATATATATATATATATATATATATATATATATATATATATATATATATATATATATATAAGCTCCATAACAGTCAACACTGATAGTAATAAGAAATGTTTCTTGAGCACCAAATCAGCATATTACAATGATTTCTGAAGAGTCATGTGTATGGAGCTAGAATTGTGTCTTTATTACATGCGAGAAAATAAAAGATCTGAGAGAAAAAAGTTTGAGAGAAAAGGTTATCACACTGATAGCAAAAAAGCATTTCATGAGAGAAAAAAGAATATTTGAGAGAAAAGGTTTGCATACCAATAGCAAAAAATAATAATATTTGAGACTAAAAAAAGTTTTGAGAGAAAGTATTTTCTCATAGAACATAAAAAAAAAATATAAATTTGAAATTTTTAAAATTATTTCTGAGAAAAAAAATCTCTCTCAAAATACTTTGGAAAAAAAACCTCTCAAATATATATTTTTTGCTATCAGTGTGAAAACATTTTCTCTCTAAAAAAAAAAGTGTTTCTCTCGAAACGCTTTTCTTTGCTCTCGATGCAATTTCTTGCTCTCGTGTCAGGATTTTGCTTTTCACTAAGAGAATTATGTCATGGGCGGGGCCACATTCCTATTGACCAGTCGGGTGAGCATCGTCTTGTCTTGGGAGTTGAACTGAATCATTACACCATTGTTCGGTTCACCTGCATAGATGCCGCCTCTGCCTTATGGCTAGATTTAGTTGAGCACGGACACTCCAATGTTTTGGGTAAGATGATGACACACAGCTGGCTGAGCAAGTTCAGTATCACTGAAGATTAAACATTAAAAAATAGCACTCATATTCATGAATGAATGTGTATTATATTATTTGCTTGCTAATCGCTAGTAAAGCTAACCAGCCATCTTGCTAGGTTAACTTGCAAACTCACCTGGTTTATACTAATTTTAAATCAAATGCCAAATGGAATGTTTTGATTTAGATAGTTTCACGCCTTATTTAGTGAGTAGTGAGCTAGTTTCTACCTTTGCCCTTGCTAGCCTCAAAGCACCTGAAGAGTAACTGCTTGTTCATACAACCTCCTGTACAACTTTCAACTAACGTTAGTATGCATGGAAGGTGGCAACCCTATAGCTAGCTAACGTTAGACAGTGATTGAGATGCCGTTTGAAAGTGTCCCACCTAGTTTTGTTTAAAATAGTCTTTGTATGGTGTTGCACTACACGTTTAGCTACACTGCATGTGTAGCTTGCAAACTCAGCTACACAGGGCTTATTCTAAATATTTTTTACCATCTAGCCGAGGTCTGATTTAAAAATAGTATAAACCAGGTGAGTTTGCAAGTTTACCTAACATGATGGCTGGTTAGCTTTACTAGCGATTAGCAAGCAAATCATATAATACACATTCATTCATGAATATGAGTGCTATTTTTTAATGTTTAATCTTCAGTGATACTGAACTTGCTCAGCCAGCTGTGTGTCATCATCTTACCCAAACATTGGAGTGTCCGTGCTCAACTTAACTAGCCATAAGGCAGAGGCGGCATCTATGCAGGTGAACTGAACAATGGTGTAATGATTCAGTTCGACTCCCAAGACAAGACGATGCTCACCCGACTGGCCAATAGGAATGTGGCCCCGCCCATGACACAATTCTCACAGTGAAAGCAAAATCCTGACATGAGAGCAAGAAATTGCATCGAGAGCAAAGAAAAGCGTTTGGAGAGAAACACTTTTTTTTTTTTAGAGGGAAAATGTTTTCACACTGATAGCAAAACATATATATTTGAGAGTTTTTTTCAAAGTATTTTGAGAGAGATTTTTTTTTTTCTCAGAAATAATTTTAAAAATTTCAAATTTATATTTTTTTTATGTTCTATGAGAAAATACTTTCTCTCAAAACTTTTTTTAGTCTCAAATATTATAATTTTTTTGCTATTGGTATGAAAACCTTTTCTCTCAAATATTCTTTTTTCTCTCATGAAATGCTTTTTTGCTATCAGTGTGATAACTTTTTCTCTCAAACTTTTTTTTTTTCTCTCAGATCTTTTATTTTCTCGCATGTAATAAAGACACAATTCTAGCTCCATACATGTGGCACTGAAGACTATAAGAGTCATGACTGCTGAAAATTACAATGGTGGCTTAATGGTTAGAGAGTCAGACTTGTAACCCAAAAGTTGCGGTTGGGATTGTAGGTTGGGGGAGTGAATGAACAGCACTCTCTTCCACCATCAAAACCAAAACTGAGGTGCCCTTGAGTAAGGCACCGAACCCCCACACATAAGTGTGTGTGTGTCTGCACTTGGATGGGATAAATGCGGAGCACAAATTCTGAGCATGGGATACCATACTTGGCCACACGCCACATCATTTTCACTTAAATTTAATATTAATATTTCACTATTAATATGTTATAAATAAATAAATGTATGTATGTATGTATCATGTATGTATGTGGTATTGGTGAGCATAAGACTTTTCTTTAAAACATTTTTAAAAATCTTAACGATCCCAGTCTTTTGAACAGTATTTCTGTGTATATAAATTGAATATAAATTCTTTGTTTTAAATTAAATTTAAATACTTGGTATTCAGCATGCAGAAATGGCAGATGTATAGTAGTATGTAGCCTATTATACACACGTTTAACTACAGAATGTGCTTCATCAACAAGAAGTGGAATGTCAAATTCAGTAAAGTCTTGGAATTCAGATGCAACAGTGTCTTTGCTGTTTAATCTATTCTTTCTCTCAGGTTAACAGAAGCTCCTGACCTCTTTCCTGTCTCTTGTTTTTCTTGTGGCATGCACAGAGAAACACCCACACACAAACATTTGCTCTGTATCTTTTAATGAGATCGGACTTCATTAGTGTGACCCTCTTCTCCAAAGCTCCTTCGGTCTCATATGCAAACGATCTTATTAGCAGCACTGCCATGGCTCTGATAGCAGCATGCTGGGTGGGTTCGTTACTTGAAATGAGGACTAATGAATTGAGGCCTTTGTGGACACTGAACATCAAGAAATGCATCTATGTGTGTGGAGAACACTATAAAGAGATTTCAAGAGTGAGATTTATTCTTTTGGAGAGATTATAATTTTGTAAAACATCAGCTTGGATTGCGTTATTCAGTATCATTTCACTGGGGTAGTCGGTTTAAAAGAAACAAAAATGAAAATTTGCAGATAACGTACTCACCATCAGGCCATCCAAGATGAGTTTGTTTCTTTATTGGAACAGATATTGAGAAATCTAGCATTACATTACTGTGGATCCTCTGCACTGAATGGGTCCTGTCAGAATGAAAGTTAAATGAGCTGATATATATATATATATATATATTTTTTTTTTTTTGCGGTTTTTCGCTTCACAAAACTTTAATTGATAGACCAAAGTCATGTGAATTACTTGTGGATTATTGCGATGTTGAAGTCTCATTTTGACAGCACCCATTCACTGCAGTGGATCCGCTGGTGAGCAAATGATATAATGTTTGTAAATTATGTAAATCTCTCCAAATCTGTAAGACGAAGGAACAAACTCATTTAAATCTTGGATAGTGTGGGGTGAGAAAAATTTCAGCAGATGTTCATTTTTTGCATTACTTTAAGGCAGACAGGAACTGAATGCTGTATTAATGGATTACACACACACACACGCACACACACACACACACACACACACACACACACACACACACACATATATATATATATATATATATATATATATATATATATATATATATATATGCCTTTTATTGGATACTTTGTGAAATAATATATTTTAATAATTTTTATTCAGCATTTTTCTTTCTCAACAAATATTGATATTTGTGATATTTTTATTAATTTGATGAATTTATTGGTAAACAATGAAATTAATTCAAGTAAAAAATTTAATTGAGTTGACAGACCTACATTTTAATGCATTATATATTTGTGACTGCAGTATATTATACCAATGGCAATGTGCAAAAGTTTTCATAAAGCTTTACCTTTATAAATTCTTTACTTTTTAAGTCAGATGGTGATTAACGTAATTAAACATCCTTGCATAAACCTAATCATGTTTCCTTTGTCAGGGCTCATTTCTTAATTTTAGATTAATATGAGCTCTTCAGAAGGACTTGATTTAAATCTTGACAATACTTGTGTAAACTGTGAGGAGAAGAGAATTTCTTTCAAACCAATATAGATGTGTTTTCATACGAGGTGGCACTTTTGAAACAGACATGAAAAGTTAAATCTGACGTCCTCCATCTTTCTGCTTTTTATTTTTCTGCCCATTCAGTTTCTGTTATTCAGAGGATGGTGAAATGTGTGGCTGGTCGTGCGGTGAGCAGCAGTCGTTGTCCAGTGCTTTATGCTTAAGTGGGGATTCCATCAAAGAGCAGTGAGGAAGAGCGAGCAGAAAACGTAGAGACCTTTGACTGAGTATTCAACTCATCTCTGACTTATCCACACAGAGAGACATTCTCATAGCAAAGATTTAACAAGCCAGACTCTGCTCACACTGCTGCAAATGTAACGGCATCAAATATTCATATTTCTTTGAGTGCTGAATGAATGGAGGACCTAGATGAGAGTGAGCAAGAAAAAGAGAGAAACTTCCAAAGAGCAGCTCTCAAAAGCTTGTCGAGAACGACCAGTGAGCTAATCGAAAGGCCTTGCATTTCTGGAAATAACGTGAAACAAGAGCAAAAGAACTTTGTTCAGCTGCTGTTACTCACAGGTGAACAACACCTTAACATGCCACCTTCCTGGTGCAATGATGGGATGAGTGAAAAAAAAAAAAATGCCTGACCGAAGGTGAACGCAGAGGGGATTGAAGTTCAATGTGCTTCCTACCACCAAGTACAGTGTTTGACTTCACTTTTGCCCAAACAAAGACAAAGCAAAGCCTCTTAGAGGAACATGCTGTTGAAGGACAGTGATTGGCATCTAACACAAGTCCTGAATGATTAAAAATCAGAGAGCTTTGGTTGTGCACCATTAAATGTCCCTGAATGATGGATGACAACATTTAGGAGGGAAGAATGCACACTCCTGAAGTGCTGAAGCACTTTTACGGGAATTCATGTATATAAACAAACAGCATATCATGCAGTAAATCAAGCAGAATTTGTGTAACCATTTAAATCTGACAGTATAATTTGTATGCTTTTAAAGTTACTAATGGAATAATTTTGTCAGATTAATATGATTCCAATAATTTTGTTTACTGAGGGTGTGATACATTTCCTATCCAGAATTTAATTTTCGTTTGCGTAAGACTACCCGGCCTTGTTCCAAATATGTATTTGCGTTTATTTAAAGCAGTAGTTCCCAATCCCGGTCCTGGAGAACCCCCAACACTGCATGTTTTTGGCATCTCTCTTATAGGGCTGGACCAGAATATTCGATTATTCGAATATTCATTCAGTGGGTTGGCATTAGATTTTCAAATTTGAGATTTGAATGTCCTTTTTTTTTTTTCTTGAACCCCTGGCATCCCCCACGAAACAGTTCTCATTTGCTTGAATATGAATCGCCCAAATATAAAAGAAACACATCACTGCATAACTTGTTTACAACTAGCAAAAGACAACGAGGTCATCAAAAAGTTTTTTTTTTTTTTTTTTTACGTTTCAGCAGCAGAAGAGTTTTGCCTTTCAAGAATCAACACAACATTAATTGTTTATTTTGCAAGTGATAAAATTTTGATGAGCATTACAACTTTCTGTAGCCTATTTAAAGATATTTTGATTAATTTCAATAGCCTGATGCAATTTATTGCTTAATCTTTAACAATTTATGTTTTAAATGTCTACAAATAATGTAAAATATGTCTAAATTATGATCAGAGTCTGTTTATGTGTGTAAATTTGGCGTTTGAAACTATTTTTCACGCAGAAATTGCTAGGAAATTTCACAAATATATACAAATGGCAAGTAACAATTAAATAAATCAATTAAATCTTTGAAAAAATAAAATAAAATAAAAAAACCCTTTATTTTATATAATTGCTCTATACATAAGTACAATATAAAGAGTCATATTACCTCTTCAACCTCTTTTTACCATGTCAAAATTACTGGAAATGGAGGGGAAAAAGGGATTACAGGGAATAAGAGAAATATTTTATAGGGCTCAAATATCAGCTTTGAACTTGATTTATATTCAATGAATTAATTTAATATATTAGGGTTGTAGAATGAGTTGGGCAGATTTAGCATGTTGTTTCTCCTGCTGGAACTGAAGATCAAATCTCTGGTGAGAACAGGGAGAGTAGAGGATGTGTCATGGAAACACTGCAAGAGTTGTGTGTGTACATTATCAGTGTGAATGGCTGGATTATATGAACATTGTCCTCCAAAAATGTTATCAATAATCTTGATAACAAGAGGGACCACTTTGGGAAAAATTAATGTGTTCTGAGACATTTATGCACGTGTGTGTAAAGAGATTTGGGAAATGGTATCAAAATTACAAGATAGGCTGTTTGTTGCTGCCATTTGAGTTTGAGCGCTGTCAAGTTAATTCTTTATCGTCTATTTTTGGCCTTAAAATTAATTTTATACACCATCATTTTCGATTCTATAACATTTGAATATATCCCCTACCATATTATACAACAAAAACAATCAGAGTGCCTTTTATCACTAGTTTTATTTTGATTTCCAGACCGCTATTAGCTTAAAGCCCGATAGCATCACCAGCGTGGTTGCCACTAATCTCACTTACATTGCTAATACTCTATTCACACACATTACCATTGTTTTACTCACTGTTACTTGCTTTAATGGAGGATGTGTGTCTACCTTTGAGTGCAGGTGAGGACACGTGCGAGCTGCATCGAGGTGGAGGCTGTGGTGAAGCAGATCTGTGACCTGGTGGAGAGGCAGGCCCAGCTGAGGGAGCGAGAAACATCCCGGGCTGACGCTCACAAGTCCGGGGTAAGTAGACAGTGTGATACTAACACTCCCACCACCTCTAATCCATGTGTACCCCAAACGGAAGATGCGAGCTAGGCCTGGGCGACGACCTCTCCCCCACCAGTCTTCGAGAACTCCACCCGGAACCGCTTCACTCTCCTCCACGAGACGGAACGTGATACTGCGAACATTGGAGATGTCCGTGCTACGTTAACTGAAGGTAATGTGCACACTCACTGTTTCCCTGGTCCTCGTGTTCACGATGTTTCTGCACAGATACCCGCGATCCTGAAGGGTGACGAGAGCATCAGTGCGGTTGTGCTGCACGTGGGCGTGAACGACACCAAGCTGTGGCATTCGGAAACACTGAAGATGGACTTCAGGAGTCTGATCGAGACGGTGCGCAGCACATCGATCCGTGACGAGAATCATAGTGTCAGGACCGCTTCCCACATATTGATGAGTACACGAAAGGTTCAGTAGACTTTTTGCTTTAAACAAATGGTTATTTTCATGGTGTAAAGAACAGAAACTGCTCTTTGTTAATAATTGGAATCTTTTCTGGGAATGTCCTAGGCTTTTTCGTGCTGATGGCCTGCACCCCAGCAGAGTTGGAGCAGAACTCCTGTCGGACAACATCTCCAGGACGCTACGCTCCATATGATTAGTTAGCCAATTCTCAAATAACTGCTATAATGGCTTTTGTTCTACCCACTTAAATGATAGAAGTACTTGTGCAGTCCAATCTATAAAGACTTTGTCTTTATAGTGAGGTCGAAAAATTAATTGAATGCAGGATCTAGAAAAAAACGTATCGTGATTAAACCAGAAAACTGCTAAATAAATGGACAAAATCAATTGTTAAAGTTTGGGCTCCTAAACATTTGATCACTCGTACCCAAAGCAGTTATTGTAAATGGAAAGATAACAGATAATAGATTTGATGTACTCTGCTTGACTAAAACCTGGCTAAAACCAAATGATTACAGTGGTCTAAATGAGTCTACTCCACCAAGCTACTGTAATAAGCATGAGCCCCGTCAGATTGGTCATGGCAGCATTGTTGCAACAAAATATAGTGATATTCTCAGTGTAACTCAGAAAACAGGATACAGGTTTAATAGTCTGAGATTTTAACATTCACGTTGATAATACAAATGATGCATTAGGACTTGAATTTACTGACCTAATAAACTCTTTTGGAGTCAAGCAAAACGTCACAGAGCCCACTCATCATTTTAATCATATGCTACATTTAATTATATCGCATGGAATTGATCTAATTGATATAGATATCATACCTCAAAGTTATGATGTTGCTGACCATTTCCTTGTATCTTGCATGCTGCATATTACTGATATTAATTATATGGCTCCGCATTATCGTCCAGGAAGAACCAGACGCCACCCGATCTAAATATTCCCAGTTTAATAGTAATGACTTTAATTGCTTCACTGATAAAATAGATAAAATCAGAAATACAATAACAAATGTAGATTCTACAGCTATTAGATCCTGCACCCACTAAATTACTGAAAGAGTTGTTACCTGTACCAGAAGAACTGCTTCTCAATTTTATTAACTCATTGTTATCTTTAGGTCATGTCCCAATTCAAGCTGGCAGTTCTTAAGCCTCTTATTAAGAAACCACAAGTAGATAGTAAACTGGCAAATTACAGACCCATTTCAAATCTTCCATTTCTGTCCAAAATTTTAGAAAAAAATGTGTCTGCCCAATTGTGCTCCTTCCTGCAAAAAAATTATCTCTATGAAGAATTTCAGTCAGGTTTCAGGCCCCATCATAGCACAGAATCTGCACTTGTTAAAATTACAAATGACTTGCTTCTTGCGTCAGACCAAGGCTGCATCTCATTGCTAGTTTTACTTGATCTTAGTGCTGCGTTAGACACCATAGATCATGACATACTCACAGATTGATTACAAAACTATACGGGTATTCAAGGGCAGGCTTTAAGATGGTTTAGATCCTACCTGTCTGATTGCTACAACTTTATTTAAACGGGGAGTCATCTCAATTATCACCAGTAAAGTATGGAGTGCCAAAAGGATCTGTCCTAGGTCCTCTGCTATTTTCAATATACATTTTGCCACTTGGTAATATAATTAGAAAATACGGGATTAGTTTCCACTGTTTTGCTGATGATACTCAACTGTACATCTCAACAAGACCAGATGAAACTTCTAAATTATCTAACCTAACAGAGTGTGTTAAAAATGTAAAAGATTGGATGACCAATAATTTTCTCCTATTAAATTCGGATAAGACAGAGATATTACATATTGGACCAAAAAACAGTACACAGAATCTCTTGGATTACAATTTGCAACTAGACGGATGTACTGTTACTTCCTCTCCAGTCAAAAATCTGGGTGTTATATTAGACATCAGCTTGTCTTTTGAAAATCATATTTCCCATATTACAAAAACAGCATTCTTACATCTTAGAAACACTGCCAAGCTACAAAATATGCTACGTATTTCTGATGCAGAAAAGCTAGTTCATGCATTCATGACCTCTAGACTAGACTATTGTAAAAAGCACTGCTAGGTGGTTGTCCTGCATCTTCAATAAACAAGCTACAGGTAGTCCAAAATGCAGTGGCTATAGTCCTTACCAGGTCAAGAAAATATGTTTATATTACCCCAATTTTACAGTCTCTACACTGGCTACATATAAAGTTCTTTATCAGTTACAAAATATTATAACCTACCTATAAGGCCCTTAATGGTTTAGCTCCTGCATAACTAACTAGTGTTCTACCGAGCTACAATCCATCATGCTACCTAAGGTCGCAAAACTTTAGACTTTTGGTAGTACTTAGGCTAGCAAAGTCTACTAAAGGAGGTAGAGCTTTTTCGCATTTGGCACCCAAACACTGGAAAAGCCTTCCTGATAATGTTTGGGGTTCAGACACACTCTCTCTGTTTAAATCTAGATTAAAGACACATCTCTTTGGCCAAGCATTCAAATAATGCATCTCGTAATCTCGTACTGCAGTTATATCTGATCAAATGCACATTACTATTCTTTAGCTTGGATTAAACAAATCATTTTTACTTGGTTGGAACAGCAGCTATGCTAATTATCTCTCTATTTGTTTCTCTGTATTGACATCCTGTGGTAACTAGGATTTACACAAGCTTCAGTCTGGATCCAGAACACCTGAGAAGAGATGATGCCAAACCCTCAGAGGACCTAAGATGATGCCAACCCTGAAACAACATACAGAACTAACAAATTTTGCTATGAGTTTAATTGCAACATATAATAATTGCTGTTAATAGTGTTCATCATCTGTTTGATTACGTCTTTAATTGATTTTTCTGTACATTTCTGCCTTATGTACATTAACCGACAGTCACCACTGATAAACTACTACCAAATATATTGTAGAAATGTAATTTTCTGTAAAGTTGCTTTGCGATGATTTGTATTGTGAAAAGCGCTATACACATAAACTTGAATTTAATTTAATTGAATAGGCCAATTATAGTTGATGTTTGAAGAGCTCACCAATACCACACATCAATTCAGGCAGACAGACAGACAGGCGCATGCTCTCTGGGTGATGAGGTTTGAACCTACCAGCACCACTTCAGCTGTCAAAAGCGATTTTGATTCCTCTGCTGCCAAACCTAATGTCTGCGCATGAGCATCTGCCAAGAATTTGACACTCTTCAATTCATTTCACTTTAAGTGCCGTGTGTCCTGATATTACCCCTAATGATAAATACCACCCCATTCAGCCAAAAGACGAGAAGGATCACGTTGCAAACCGATCATTTAATTTCCCCTGTCAGCAATGCAACATCATTTCCACAAACACTCAACCAAGATTACTCTAAAAACCTCAAGCAGATAAATCCAACCTCTGGCAAAGGGAAGATATTTGTGCCTGATTGTTAGGGGTCAAGAATGGTAAAAAAGTAACTGATTTAAATATATCTGAGCAACTTCACCGTTGTTTGTTAAGGTTTCAGTACATGTTTGCTCCCTGGGTACAAAACAGACAATGTAGTTCCATCTAGCAAGATAAAAAGGTCAGATTTAATCTCTTGTGTGACATCTGCCTAAGCCTCACTGCATAAACAGTCAGAATGTGTGCATGTGTATATAATGGGTGCGGGAGTGACTCAGCCATCTCTAGATGGAGGCCAAGCCTGCTCTCTTGGACATGTGGTACCATGGCAACCGACAAATCATAACAATTATGAGCATCATCGTGGGCTTGAGTGATGGATAGGCGATGAAGGGCACTCAGTGAGAGATGAACAGTGTTTATATGCAAGGTCAGAGAGCAGTCCAGCTAAAGACCAGGCAGAAGCAAATGTTCATACAGTTTACCCATAATAAGCTATAGTTAGAGATGTACTTCAGGGGAAATTCAGTAAAAAAAAAAAAAAAACACAAGACAGATACGCAATGTGTATTAAATTTATATGTAAAATTATTATTATTATTTTTTCATGTTTTTGAAATAAGTCATCAAGGATGCATTTATCAGAGAGAGAGAGAGAGATAGAGAAAAAAAACAAAACACTTTTTTTGTAGTAATATTGTGAAATAATGGTTTTCTATTTTAATATATTGTAAAATGTGATTTATTCCTGTGATGCCAAAGTTTAATTTTCAGCAGCCATTATTCCAGTCTTCTGTGTCACATGGTCCTTCAGAAATCATTATAATGCTGATATTCACATATCATATATAAAGTTTAAACATAAACTAAAAAAGAAATGTAAGTGCCCTAATGCCCTGGCCTGACAAATAATCCTGTAGTGTTTTACCTGCAGAGACCTAAGAGAGAGAGATGCTTACACAAGAGCAAAAGGACATTTCAAAAGCATACAGCTTTTCAACTGTTATGAGAATCAGTGCAGAAAAGTAAAGAGATATTGGAAAGACAATCATGCTGGAAGTGTAGAGAAGGAATGCTGGGACATGTTCCTCAGTCTGGAACCATGCAATAGAGGCTGACCTGCTATTAATATTTTAGATCATGCTACAGATAATTAAAATGATATAGGCAGACCAGGGCTAGTTGTCACACTTTTGACACAGTGAATATTTCTCAGCATAGGTTTATGTCTGAAATTCCATTTCTGTAAAGAAATTTAACATTGTAACATTTTCACTGTTATTTCTAGAAACAAAGGGGAAATAGAAGAGTATGTCATCACACTATATGGGCTAAGTTGTCATGGGGGGAACATGCCATAAAACTTCCTGTAACTTTCCATATGTTTAAGAATTTATTTATTTTAAAGAACATTTAGCAACACTCAGATTACCTTGACTTTCTATAATCATTATGGTGTTTTAAACGAACAAGGTCATTCATATGACTAGGAATGTGGAGTAATGTCCTTGAATGAAAATGAAGTGAATGGAAACACATTGTAGCTGGATTGGTCACTTTGAAAATTATGTCACCATGCTGTTAAGAAACACTGACAACTACTTAAGAGAAAAGAGAAAGATGCTTCATCTCCTTTTTTTACTTGCTGTCATTAACTGGGAATCCACAAAAGTGGTTTGTGCTTGTGTTAGTGTGTGTTTAAACCATTTTGGGAAGTTACGCATCACACACATAGTTAATGTTTATCATTGCAAAGCATGCATAAATATATTACTATTTGATGTTTATAAAATGGAAATTCTTAATAGTATTCACTTTTAAATTGAAATTCAGACTGTTAAAAAGGGGGCTTCTAATAATTCTTCTGTAACATATCAGTTTGTAATGGATGGAAAAAGACATCTGCAATATTGAGTCATATTAATCAAGATGTGTTATATGCCCTGCCTTTGGTTTTTATGGCAAATGATGCAAAGATAATTCTGATTAAAATAAATGAGACGGTGGAAAACACTCAAGAAATGATACATACGCTCTCGTAACAGTTAGAGTTGCTAGCAGAAAATGTATAGCACATAGTAGGACATATATATATACTGTATATCTTCACTAACTTCAACTGAATTATATATATACTGTAAATCTTCACTAACTTCAACTGAATTAAGCCACAACAGCTGGTGAGCCAGTAAAAAATGTTGGTGATGGTTTCCATAGACACCAAACAGATGTTCAACAACAGGCATCTCAGCGGTGGCCATCAACATGTGTCCTCTCAACGCTCTGTTGCCTCTCAGCTCTTATGCTCAAAGAAACCTGCTGATAAAGATCAATGCAATGTCACAGCCACTGGATTTTACAAATGCTTTCTGACCTCTATTTTGGGGTTTCTGTATGGATGAAATTATTTATCAGGGTTCCTCATAAATCACCTTTTTTTTAATACGATAACAATAATGAGCTTCAGTACAACAGCACTCCTGCTCGTTTGATAGGCTACTAAAACCAAAACCCTGCTAGAACACACCAGTGCAGTTTAAGTCACTGTATTCTGGCAAAATATTAACAAAACAATGACTGGGGGGGGGGGATTTCTAGCTCAAACTTCTGTTCTGCTTCAACTGTTTGTGTACCACAATCACATAAAAATGTTCCTGAGACACTTTTATGCTGCACGCATCCCATATGCAGCTGGTCTCTCGGCCTCTGAGACGAAGCCAGAATCACGGCCATCGAGTCGTAACTAACGGATACAAGTGTGTGTTAATTAATTCGACAGCCTTTGTGGATTGGGCTGGTTTGTCAGAATCTGTTTTTGCATTTTCTCTCTCTCGTTTTTCTAATTTCTCTGTTTTTGTGAAATGAAACGGCACTCTTGCAATCCAGACAGATGCTGGTGGGGGTGACTAGCATGCTAATGCTAATGTTTTCTTCCATTGTACTTTACATCTTAGTACTTAAAGAAGTTATATGTTGTCAGTATCAAGTTGTCAATGTCAAGTATCAAGAAAAATCACGACAAGGCTGATTGTAACCTGTTTTAGAAGCTTAGGGACTCAGTTGTCAGAGTTATTATGGGTATTTTTTGTTTTTTGTAGTTTTTTCTAAGGGGGTTTTAATGTTCTCAATGATTTTTTTTTTTTTTTACTTTCAATCAAGTTCCTTATGCCCCTCTAGTCACACGCATATTTAATCATGGGGCTATGGCATTTTAATGAGGCATTCCGTGGAGATGTGTTAACAAGCAAACTCAATTACCATGAGGTTGCAATGAGAGAGTAGAGCAAACAGATGCAGTGTTGAAATTTCAAACAAAAGCTGAAGAAAGAGAGAGAAACAGAGAATGTTAGTATTTTCATAGTGTAGTCAAGGTTTGAGGTAAAGGCAAAATATCACAAAATTAAAAAGTTAAAATCACAGCAGAGAAGTGTTAAATGTGTACAGATGTAACTGTGTGAACATGTGAAGATACTCTAGTGACACCTGACATATTTTTTTTTAGCTGATTACATTTACACTTATTCCAATGAGTCACCAGAGTGTTCAGATAGAGATGTGATTGCACTTACATATAAGGTTTACTGAATATTTTCTGTCATTTAGTCTATTTCAGATTATTTCAAAATGCTTTCCATCATTTTGACATATAGAATATATGACATTGTGTTTCTCTCCTTAAGAAAAAAATCCCTCAGTGAAGGATGAAAATATGGATAAGAACTAAGAAAAAGATGAGACAATAACTTTTTAAAGGCCCCCGGAGAAAGCAAACCAGGAGAGAAACAAAAGTGAGGCTTTGGGAAGAAAAACAAGAGATTTCAAGCTTAGTCCAGTGAAATAATTCATGGGATATTGTTTGCTGAATTGGGTTGTAATGTCACAAGGTCTTTGATTTTTTTTTTTTTTTTTTTTTTTTTACATTTGAAGCCAAGAAACTTTGGTAAAACTGAGTTGCTGAAAAAAGTTAAGAGTGCATATATTTTATATATAATTTATTGAAAAAAAGAAAGAAAAATGATAATTAAAACATTAAATTAATAATATTTAATTTGAAATTGAATTGCTTAAATTTTTTATTTTGTAAAGTATTTTATTTATAAAACGCATTTGCATCAAAGTAATTTTAGTAAAATAAAATGTCAATGTAAATGGTAAAAGAAGAGGTGACCATTTGAGCCATGTTCAAAAGAGTTCTAATTAAACACCAACTTTTCATACTGTGCATATTGGGTAATTTAATTTATTTTAAACAATGTGTGTTTAATTGACATCACAGTAAATAACTCACTTAAAAATAATGTACATGCAGCATTACAAGAAATTGCGAGACAGATTGTCTCTCCTTACATAAGATGCATGCATCAATGTTTATAAATGAAAGTGTTTACATCCCTGTCAGAAGAACAATACTCAGCAAAAATTAGGAACAGATGGCAACAGATGGATAAGCAACACAGAGAGAGGAATAGAGGGTATATGTTCATCTCCAAGAGAGATGGATCAATAGAGGGCATGGTGGCCATTACCAATGTTGGTCTGGATGACTAAAGGGGTGAAGTGGCCCTTTTGCAGCTGCTCTCAAACAATGAAGCCTGACTGACTGGGCTGCTCTGGCTTTCAGAGGGTCTGTAATGAGCCTCTACAATGAGTACAGGTGGACTACAGCTCTCTGAGAGCTTTATAATGGGGCAGAAATAGCAGTAAGGCTACATTAAAAAAGCTGAATCACCACGCTAACTTGGACCCACGGCACACTGACACAGGCAGTTGCTGAGAGGAGGTGGAGGGATGTTGCAGGCCTGAAAGCACTTGAAAATCTGACTCCATTTTGACTGCAATTAAGTGGGATGTAGTCAGAGAATAATTACTGACATGCAAATGTACTGCTAAGTGATGGGTTTGAAACTGTAATGCTGGGTTTCTGGAGTGATTTATAACTTTCTCAATACAAATGATAAAAGAGAGCAGCTTGCAGATACCTAGCACTCTTCGGTGACAAAGATAAAAACCTAAAACTGAAAAATAGTACATTAATTATATTGTAGTTATATTAGTTAGTATTTATATTTTTTGTATTTTATTATTTTTTTTTATTTTTTATATTTTTTTTTTTTTTTTGTGTTTTTGTGGCACTTTTAAATAAATGTCTACTTATATATATGGCATATAGGCTACTGAGTGGACATTATAGACTTATTTCTAACTTGTTCTGGGAGTGGGGAAATGTAAGAATTTAGTTGTCTGGTACTGCACTGCTTTTAACATCCCATTAACTGGACACTAGAGCTGATCTCATGTTGCCATAGCACCAACACGATTTTCAGATTGCTGTTTCAGAGCACTTCATTGCCTCTCTCTCTCTCACTATTTTATTTTTCTCTCACATACAGTTACATGGAGCCCATCTATATCAAGCATGGATTAACACATGAATTCATGTGGATTCTCTCTATTTATTTTCTACCGGTTTGATAATGATTGTAGAACAGTGTTCTGTCTGCAAGGATTAGTCTACTTAATTGACTCATAACATTTGTTAGCGGTTGAGTGACCATTAACCTGTAAATATTGCCTGAGTGTTAGTTCTTTTTATCATATACATATGAGCATCTGTGTGAGATCAATTCTATTACAATTGAAGCTGATTGCAGAAATATACAAACATCTGTTTACTAATTAGTTACAATTTTCTGAGCCACACGTTTAGAGCAGCACACAGTTACAGTGTTTTTAAACAAATCAGTTGAGTAAATGATTCAATGACTCGAATGACAAAAACTTAACTTAACTAAACTTAAACACAGAAATAGAATGTATGTTTTCATATTGAAATTCTGAAATAAATAGGTTATTTTGCATTTGTGATTACATAATTTTGTGTTTGTGATTTATATGAAAATGTCTGGTAGTTTGATAAAATAATAATAACCCTATATATACCTATATAACCTATATATAGTTAAAACTGTACATGGTTGTATGTTTCACTATTTGTCTTTCCACTCCAGTGGTGGTTACTCTAGTTATCAGATGGATCTTTGCTGTGGCATGTTGTCCAGGTTATACACGTATACACAGAGAGGAATGAAAGATAAGAAACATGACAAGAATCAATTTATTATTGGCAGTAATTTCACTGGTGCTCTCCAAAAAAAAGTGCCCATGCACACATACACACATTGTCAACATCAGAGGCTAACACGACAAATGTGTAAGGCAAGGCACAAGATTAAAAGAGAGCCAAGCCAGCTTGAAAAGATGAGTAAACCACAAACACATAACAGCCTGAGGATAGACGCTGTACAAAGATTCATTCAAGGTCACATTCACACACACACACTTGTTCACCTCAGGTCTTGGGTTGTGGTGTCAGGGGGTTTAAGTGAGTGTTAAGTAATTAAGTTTTTATTTACATTTTTATGTAAATAATTCAAAAGCATCACATTAGTTTTGGAGAGACCCCACTTCACCATCCATTTTAGAGGGACACTGCTATTGACAAGGTCACTTCTTCCTCCTTTAGCCTTGAAAAAGAAATCAAAATGAGAATAAAGAAGGAAAATAAGATACCATTCTCCAGTCTCTAATTCCAGACCAGAGAGCAAATATAACATGCTCCTCACAGGTAATAATATAAAAATAGATATTATTATTTTAAATATACTGTATACTTTGTAAATAATTTTAAAGTGATGCATGTATCCTCTTTTTTTTTTAAGTCAAACCAACAAATTTAGCATTGTAGCTTTCATTAATGGACAGTTTATTTAATTATTGAATAACTTTAAAATATTTTATGCCATAAATCTTGATCTTAATAAATCTTCTTAATCATAATGAACCAGCTGTTGTTTCCTGACAGTAAATTTGCTTAGACATTCATATATTTTGGATTGAATTATTATGGAATTGGCTGAAACAGGCATAACTTTAATTCTTCTCTTTAGAAAAAACTGTTGGACAAACTACGAGTATACTTGTTATTTTCTAGCTCAGGAAAGTAATTTATTAAAAAAAAAAAAAAAAAAAAAAAAGGATCTATGAAAGTAGCTCCTCTTTTGTATTTCAGTGTCATTTTGATTCCTTTAGAAAAAAAAGAAAAGATACAGTAATTGCTTTGAAATATATGATGAAAGACAAAAATGTTCTATAAACAGTTACATTTATTAATATCAATAATTGAATAAGTCAAGCAACCAGTAGTGTTTACAGTTGTATTTATCTGCATTTTACAAGAGATTTGAATATGACTTCATGCTTAGTAAAACAGTATTGTTTTTAATAGGTGATACTGTAAATGGAGTTATATTATAAAATATAAGTGATTTGGTGAGATTATATTGGCTATTGTATAGTATTCTACATTCTGTAATATAAATAGCAACATAACTCATTTACAAATAACCAGAGAGAAGTGAGGAGAGATTCTTGTAGAGGTCAGTGCATTTAGCTACTAAAACTTCCTTTGCAGATGTCTGTAGTATAAGGTCAACATACCACAAGACATTATAGAAATTAAGTTATTGCTCCCTCAGAGCAAAGACTCAGTCCAAAAAATTAGTTAGAAAGCCTTCAGCATTGTCCAAGTTTACAGCATTAATTCATCATAATAATTTGGTCCCCTATAAGTTCTCTCAAAATGACCTTGCTGTTGAAACAGTCACACTGTTATTAACGTTTTTTTGTGAATTATATTTAGTGAATTATATGGAAGCTTGTTTCCACCACAGGATATATTTTTTATTTTTTTTAATAAAAAAGGGTAATTGTGACTTTTTATCTCACTAAAACGAAATTGTGAGATATTAATTTGCAATAAATAATAAAACTGCAATTTTAATTTCTGTGATATTAACTTGAACTTCTGAGAAGATGAGTTAGAATCTTTTTTTCTTGCAATTTATATGGTGAGAACAAAAGTCAGAATGAAAAGTCACAGTTAACTTTATTTTTTATCGTGTGGCGGAAACTTAAAAAAAAAAAAAAAGTTAGATGTAAACTCAGAGTTTAGTGGAAAAAAAAAAAAAAACAGAATTGTGAGATTGTGCAATTACCACAAAAAAGTTTGTTTGTTTTTTAGTTCTGTGTTGGAAACAGGCTTCCATAGAGTTCCCTCCATAATGTCAGTAAAAAGCTGGACAGATGAACTTATTTTGCTTTGTTGTGTTTATTTGGAAAATGTAAAAAAAAAAAAAGGAACAGAAAAACAACAGTTGTTTAGCAATTGAGATCTTTTGTTGTTTAATTCTGACATATTCCTTTGTCCTTGATTTAATCCTGATCTTAAAGCAGATCAAGCATGAGTACATTTGTATTCATGTGAGTAATATTAGAACAAGCAAAAGTTAATGAATTCATACCATTTAGCTAAATATTGATTAGCTCCTTCAGCACTGCAGGTTTAATTTTTGTTAAGAATCTTTTGTGTGTTTTACGGGAGTGTGTTTGTGTGCACGTAAGTGAATTCCTGCGTATAGCAATACACCTTGATGAAATTGCTTAATGATTTTCTTTTATCTTGAGTTTGGACATAACAGCTGGCATCGGCTGCTTTGTTTCTACAGAAAGCAAGCCCATCATTAGAAACTACAATTGCATGCAATTACCTTCCCCTTTAGAGGACATGAAGGAACAAAGTACTTCATGTTCCTTTCTGTGTGTGAAGTGTGTGTATGTGCATACACTCTCAGCACGGGGGCAATTATTCCAAAACTCTGATGCTTGAACTTCAAAAAGCTCTGACTATTCTAAGCACTTTCTTTTATAAGGAAAACAAATTCTCAAGGAAACGCCGATTTTGCATGCTTTCAAACAGTTAAAATTGAATATTTGTCACCGGTGTAGCTAATATTCAAATGTAGCTGTACTCCGTTTGCCTTCTTTGTGAGAAGCAATTAACCGAGTGAGGCAAACACTCTTCATGAATCTGCAACACGAACTGAATCGATTTAGTGCTCAGTAAATGTAAGATGTGTTTCTGTGTCAAGAGTTCCAACTTAAACAGTCTGGTAAGGATCAACAAAAGTTTTAAAGACAGCAAATCAGTCACACAAACCGAGCTCTTGTACTTCACATATGCACACCTTTTACCCCATTAGCGACAGCTCTGGTGATATGGCACCAGATATTTTGTTGTGTCATAAAAAACTGGAAGTTGGTTTTAATATTGGACAGATTATTCCCCCACACATCAGATCGACAATCCATAAGCTCATTCCAGTTGCTCTTTTGGTACTTTGAAATGACTGACATGTAATGCCACTGTGCTGACAGGAACCAAAATGTCTGCCATATCTTGACTGAGGCATTACGCTGAGCTGCATCTCTCAGTTCTATCCAAATGCCAATGATACCTTTATAATTCTTTATATCTCTCAATTTTCAGTTGCCTTCCTCCCGCTCAAAACAAAATATGACTTTAAAGGCCAACGTGCTGACAGGCATCATTGGGAAAAATGATATCTAACCAGGGTGTCTTAGCAACAGAGTGACACCGCAACTACCTTTGATGTCCCGCCGAGCAGACAAACAGGCACATACACTGCCAAATCTCATCGATGGGAAGGAAAAAAAAGTAAGAGAAAGAACAAAACAAGCTGAACTTTTCTGAAATTGCTCCTCTGTGTCTCCCACTTGGTGTCTCTCGTAACCCTCTCATCTATTTCTCACCCTTCTGTTTCTCTCACATCTCTTGACTGCCTTGTCTTCTTTTTTCACTCTTCCATGTCAGCTTTTCATCTAGCTATTCTTCAAGTAGCTCCAGCTTCTTTGTTTTTGGCTTTCCAAACACACCCCACATTCTGCCTTTGAGAATTAGCATGCTAACTTTGCTAGGGGCTAGAGTAACTCCCTGACGGTAATGTATGACATGACAAAAAAGAAATGACTGACATCTCTTGAAATTATCTGGCATGTAGAGCTGTGAAACAGAACTCTCCAGAGTGAAGACTAGCAGTCAGCATATAGGGTTTTGGAGCTAATGTGTTTTATCTGAATATTTCACATACAGAGGTGTAAACATTCTGCATAAAAAACAAGCTTCATTTATTAGTAACTGAATTAAATATACAACTGAAAATAAGTCAAATTTTGTTATGTATAGGTTTTTGCTAATTAAAATATTTTGTGACTTTTTTATTTATAGATGAATGGATGGACAGATGGTTCTTCAGTTCATTTAGAATTTGTGATTATGTGCCTAAATACCAAAAAAGTGACTGACAGATAGATAGATAGATAGATAGATTCATCATGGTGTTGTAATAGAAAGTAAGAATGATAAACATTTTATAGGTTTACAGTATTTTATCTTTCATTCTGTCCTCCCTAGCCTCCATGTCACTCCTAACATATTATACAAATAATCTGCCAAGACCAGCTTTCGGGGAATGGGAGCTGGACATGTTGTTAAAGGATATTTGTGTTACTAGTACAGAGGCTGTGACCACACAGATCCATCCATCCATCCGAGGTGAATGCGGACATCAGGCGCAACGATCACCTGATAGATACTCATACAGTTCATTCAAAAGTCAAATACAAAATAAATGCATTTGATTGGTAAACCAAATTTAAACATGACGTTCAATCTCTAATGGCCCCCTTGTTGCTCAGGCCCTGGGGCTTCAGCCCCACCTAGCCCTATTGTTAATCCGGCCTTGCCCCTAATACTTATATGGTGAATGAAAGTGTATAAGGGCATTCTGAACATTTTAAATGAATGGCAAAATGTTTCAGTTGAGTGTTTCCGGAGATAAAGAAGCAGATCTCTGACTTTGTTTTCAGGAAGTGTTTAGAGAGAAGGGACATGCACAGAATAACTATGGTCTTGGAAGGTAGGGTTTCAATATGACACAAGTCCGATTCAGACAGTAATTGTTTCACATGGGGACGTAAGTTATTTTCAACATGTACAAGGGCTAGTCGGTGATTTTATTGCTGTCCAAATCCAGAATGTCTGTGTTTTTCTTTCACCAACTGCGTAAAATCCCTGGCCAAATTACCTACTGTTTTTTGACACCAAGGTCGTGTGGTAATTTAACTGCCGTCTGCATCCACATCTCTGAGTTTACAAGAAGAAACTCATTCTAAATTCACTGTTTAAATTATTTTTGAGCACTGCCGAATACCGTCCAGTAAATATTGTGCTTTGTTGTAATTTCCATGCACATTTATTACTGAAATGCTAGAAAGTATTTACAAAAACAATATTTCAGTATAGCTTCTAGCAGCAATACAGTGCCAAGCACAAGCATTGCAACCACAATCAAGCATAACAATCACAGCAATCTCATTAAAGAACATCACACTGAACAGTGTAAAAGCTCTACAATGTGCATCTCAAAGGTGCAATACATTCTTAAGATTTTGTATATAAATGCACTGTAAGAAACCACCCACCGGCCCAAAAAAGCGGAATCCAGTGGCCTGTTCGAAGGTTTAATGTGTATTCTGGAAATCCCATACTTTCAATTCTTTGTTCATTGGGGACCAGGTATCGCACAGGAATTGAACTCGGCCGATAGTGAACCCACAGACACAAACTCGTCAGTTCTGAACTTACTCAGAGGAGTGGTTATAATACCTTTAAGTGAACTACACTCTGCATGGTCATAACAAAAAGTGTATTTTTCTCTATAACCATGAGAGCTACACCGTGTAAGTCAGTGACAGTCAGAAATCAGAAGATCCCCAATGGTGTTCCCCATGGTTCATCCACTGGTGCTTCAGTATGATCTGTCCTGAACGCAGATTTCCGGAAATACCACTACACATTAATCTACTTGAAAAATGATTTCAGAAGAGATCAGAATAAATCAAATATAAAGTAAAGTGACGTGACATACAGCCAAGTATAATAACCCATACTGGGAATTCATGCTCTGCATTTAACCCATCCAAAGTGCACACACACAGCAGTGAACACACACCCAGAGCAGTGGGCAGCCATTTATGCTGCAGCACCCAGGGAGCAGTTGGGGGTTTGGTGCCTTGCTCAAGGGCACCTTGGTCATGGTATTGCCGGCCCAAGACTCAAACCCACAACCTTAGGGTTAGGAGCCAAACTCTCTAACCATTAGGCCACAACTTCCCCAAGTCAATTTAACAATTTATTATCAGTCAGGTAAATATGCATTATGCCAATTTACATAGTCAATTCAAAGATATCAAATCAATACAAGACATAAAATTCTCAAAGATAAATCTAAGAGTAAAGGATGCATACATGTCTTCAGGAAAATACATTGTATAGAGTGTGTGGACACACTCCATACTATGGCCTTCTGGCTACGGAATTGCAAAGTACTGTTTTGTCACTTCCCTTATATACTCAGACCTGACAACAAAGAAATCTTCTAATCAGTTGTACAAACTTAAAAGTCTGTTTGGTTGTTAGGTCCGGTGATCAAGAGTCACACCTGGCTGGGGACAGATAAACATTCTCACAGACCCCTAGAGGGGAACACACCCCCTCCTCAGCAGAACAAAATTCTACAAAGATTTTCAATCTTTCTTATAATACAAGTGACTACTGTGAAATTGAGATCAATTTACCAATTGCACAGATACCTTTAAAATATTACCAAACATGTAAAGTTTACGATCTGAATTCTGAAGATATATTAAATGTTTTATGTGAGCATAGGAACTTGAGTTTTTGGCATTTCTCTGTCAACTTTTAGTGACCTGGACTGTGAAGGGGCTGACGAGCAAATGGTCTTTCTTCTAGGTCTCCCTATCTGATAAGAGTTGATCAAAGCCCACTGTTTTGTGGCATGGCCTTTGCATTGCGAGAGTTCCTGAGTGTTTGGCTTCATGAGGAGTTAATTTCATAAGGAAATGATTTCACTCCTTGCAGCACCAAATGTTATGTGCCAATTCCAACCCACAGACTGAAAGCTTTGGGGGCAGTGGCTTAACAGCATGGGGCATTCAGTTGACGCACATTCATGTTGACCAAATTAGCATGCTAAGCTACAGTAACTTAATTCTAATGTAGCTTATGGTTAATCTAATATCTGAAGAGTCACATTAGGAAGAATGGCAACCAGTTTGGAGAGGTATTTCTCGGGAACGGTACTGAATATCAAAAATCTGGTCAGTAATTCCTCAGTTCAAATGTCATTTGATCAGACTTTGGACAAAATTTGAGGGAGGATTAGCGAGTAGCTGTTTTTAATTTACTTCAAAATGGCGGACATACAAAATGTTGGAAAATAAAAAATGAGATATTGTC
The DNA here is from genome assembly GCF_018340385.1 of Cyprinus carpio. Taxonomy (NCBI): domain Eukaryota; kingdom Metazoa; phylum Chordata; class Actinopteri; order Cypriniformes; family Cyprinidae; genus Cyprinus; species Cyprinus carpio. Next base: position 15,710,057 of record NC_056580.1, on the reverse strand, counting down.
AAAGTCAGCATAAGCCAAGGATTGTAATGACACAGAGAAATCAAAATTTAGACAATGCTTTCAAAAGGTATAATCATTTTTGCAAAAATCCTTATAACCCTGGAACAGTAGCTTGTTTTTTTTTTTGTTTTTTTAGACTTCTCAGGTATGTCCGGGACATGCTGTCAATGATTACTACCAATAAGTCAAACTGTTCAAAAGATATTGCAATTTATGGCAAATTTCAAAATGGTGGACAAGCAATTCATCTGATCCTGATTAGGCATGACCAAAGGAATCCACAGTCACCAAGGTCATGATTTTCTGACAAACTTTTCAAAAGTTATAAGCAAAAATGCTAATTTTTGGTATCTCATGACCCGTAGGTAGCACTTTGGAGTGTTACCTCAGACTGTGGTGCTGATGAAGTTTTTTTAGTTTCAGTTAATCAAAGTTTTGCCAAGATACAGCCTCTGAACCAGTTCAGGGTTTGCTACACCATAACTTTTGAAAAACTGAAAAGTGAAATACTGTACTTTTTGAAATGGTCACCACTCTAATGGGCGGAGTCTTTACATTTATGCATTAAGCAGATGCTTTTATCCAAAACAACTTACAGTGAATTCAGGCTATACATTTTTACCAGTATGTGTTGGGGATTCAAACCCATGACTTTTTGGGCTGCTAACGCAATGCTCTACCACTGAGCCACAGGAACTCATTTAGTCTTAATGCAAGCTATTGAATGTGATCAGCATTAAGTAATCAGGTGTACTGTTTTTTTTTTTTTTTAGATTTTTACTTTTTCTTGAACAAAGGGTTCAAATGTTATAATTGTTTGAAAATAAATTTTTGAGCTGTTGTAGGAACTATAGAGTCAGTTCTAGGGACCCCAAATTTTGTCAGATCACTATTCATAACATCACTACAAGTGTGCAAAATTTTATAATTTTCCTACTTACGGTTCATAGGGCTGCCATAGACTCCCATTGGGGAGGAAGAAGAAGAATAGGAAAACTTGCTTTTCCATGGATAAATCGCCATAGGAATCAATGAGTTTTATCACTGCTGTGCCATGTAAGTTTATTTTTACAGGCATCCACATAAGGCTAATAGGGCTATAGATACATCCACACTTCTTATTTGTGCTAAATATTAAAAAAGTAATGAAACTGGACCAAGGCTAGTCACTGATGAGTAAAATTCTAAAAATGTTCAGCAATCAGTGTCCAAACATAGCCTACTAATCAGCTGTACAGCATGAACACTACATATCTGATTTCATTACAATTATTCATGTAAAAGACACTTCTCAGATTTATCCTTGGCAGCATGCATAACAGATAGTCATAATGTCTTTTTTAATCATTTAATTTTTCCAATTTAGTGCCAACAGTATTGTGAAAACAGTGGGGTATAATACCAGCATGAAGTGCACTTTTATAGTATAATGTTGACAATGGAAACTAGGACTGGTGTTGTGGGAATCACAACAATCACCAGGTGCAAAACATAATTTGCTGCCAAACAGTTACATTTCCACAGTCATCCTATTGGCCACATGTTCCTCTTGTGAGTCTGGATGTTGTTGGATGTGCTGACGATGATTGGAGGGGAGGCAGATCATCTGTCACACCATTCTTCAATAAAAAGCCAGTTTAATTAATATAGAATGTCTCTTTCTAAACAACAACAGCTTCACAGAGAACAATATCCACATCAGAAAAACGTATTTTTTTAAACAGTATATTGATCAGGAGTTGTTGGCAGACAGTTAATTGTTTGATCATAATAACTTTGTCTAATAGGCACACTATCGATCCTTTAAATTGATTCCTTGATCTGTAGCAATGAAGCCTTTTCATTTAGTGATGGCATCAATAATACAGAAAACTCTGACTGAATTAATTGCACTGTGGTAAATAAGGAACAGAGCAAAACATGCATTCAGTTCAGTAAAACTGAAGAATGAAGACAAGGATTTGTTGCTTGTTCTTCTGCCCTATTAATTTTAAATACAATTTCCAAGTTTATTAGTCACATGCTTAAGTTTGTTGATGTGAAGTTGGCATGCTATCGTGTAATGGTTAACAAAATATTGTAGGCAATTGCAACTTTTTATGTCACAATTTGGACTTTTTTTCTCATAATTGTGAGGTTCTATTTTGCATTTCTAAGTGTATATCTCGCAATTTATATTTTCACATTTTTTTCTCAGAATTGTGATAGATTGTAATTACTTTAAACTGTAGTTTAAGTGGTCTAAAGAAATTATTTAATTGCTAAACAGATACATCACAAAGACAGAGCATAATCAAAACAATAAATGCATATGTGAGAATACTAAGTACTGTACATAAAAATAGGAATTATGGGCCTCATTTATAAAATGCTGCGTATAAACTGTCTTAAATTTATTCTAAGTTCACTTCTCAATAGTGTGTAAGTGCGATTCAGAGAAAACTAACATGCGAACAAAAACATGTGCATATGCCTCTCTTCCAGATAATAAATTGCAAATGATCTTGAAATTGTGCGCAGCTGACTGATGTCAGATCTCTGCCTTGTAAATGCCCCCTAATTAATATCATTACCATATAAAAGAGCACACGGCAATATCCTTATTTCTATGCTTGAGATTGACAAGCACATTGAGAAAAAAAAAAGTCTGAAATTGACCAGCTGGCGGAGGTAGAGGTTTGTGCGGGGATGCTTTTTAGTTAATAATGTGTAAATATTCTCTGGACAAACAATGTGTGTGTGGTTATATTTTTTCTAATGACTATTATCAAAATTACTACTTCTAGAAACAACAAAAATAATAATAATAGTAGCGACAAACAGTTAGGTTTCCAAAAGTATGAATAAACTACGAAATCAAGTAAAAATTTCAGTCATCTTATAAAAAGTGAGCCTGCCTACTTTTAAAACCACTTGCTATGACAACTAATAAAAAAACACAATTCTTGCAAAACTTTAAAAAAACATAATTGAAAGAAAAACTGGACATTTCATATCATAATAAAATAAATTATTACACGGTTATGGTGTCCGGTCTGAAAAAAACCTGTATTAGATTTGGCATTTCTTTATATTTATACAATTTACTAATGCTGCTCAAAAGTGCCATTAATGTACTGACACAAAAATATATACTGTATTTTATACAAATATAACTGATGTAAATGACAAAAACAAAGTTTAAGTCTGATGTCTCTATTCATTTTCACAGAAGCAAAGCAGCAGAATTTATAAATAAAAACAGTTGACAGTGTTATTGAATAGAATATATTAAAACCGTTATTGCACGACATAGGCCTATTCTTAAAGGCTACACAGACAAAACAGTCGGAGATGCGTTTATGCATTTTTAATTTTTTTATTTTATTTTATGCATTAGTAGTAAATCAAGACTTCGGATGTTATCTTATATAAAAAAAAAAAAAAAAAAAAAAAAAAAAAAAACCTTGGAATAAACTGTGCACAGAAAGCGAGTAAAGAACTCTTAACATTAGGCTACTAAAAAGTTCAGTTTAATCTGGCAAAAAACTGCCATTAATAAAAAAAATCTGACTACACTGCACAATTAAACTATTACACTGCATCTTTGTTGTTTATAACTTGGGGAACACACACACACACACCTGGAGCAGTTGACTCCTAACCCTAAGGTTGTGGGTTCAAGTTGGGCTGGCATTACCATGACTGAGGTGCCCTTGAGCAAGGCACCAAACCCCCAACTGCTCCCCAGGCGCCGCAGCATACTGTAAATGGCTGCCCACTGCTCAGGGTGTGTGTTCACTGCTGTGTGTGTGCACTTTGGATGGGTTAAATGCAGAGCACGAATTCTGAGTATGGATCACCATACTTGGCTGTATGTCACTTTCACTTTATGATGAATTCGGTGCTTGCATGTACACCGCTTTTATTATTATTGCAGCTTCGATGTTCAAATAGCCTATAATTTTTATAAATATCAACATTGCCGTGGATTTTAGTGTACGCACACTCTAAGTTCAAATCTGTGCGTACATATGCACATTTTATAAATGAGGCCCCACGTGCAAAAAACAAAAAGCAAAAAATAAATAAATACCTTGCCTTACTCTCCCATGCACACCCATTGAACTTAAGAAACAAGTTCAATACAAACTTTGTAAAAATAAAATTCTGATCTATATTAGTGGAGCGCACAAGCCGCGCTCAGTCTCAAACAGCTTGTGAGCCACAACTACCAAAATGAGTGGCTAACAGGGGCAGACTGGCCATCTGGACGTTCTGAAAGTTCTGAAAAAGTGTCAGATAAAGTGATGTTGACAGCCGACAAAAGGGGGCGCTAATGCAACCTATTTTTGCTTATAAGAAACCAAAACTGCCGTATACGGCCCGCAACGTCTTTTAGTACGGCCCACTGGATCATTTTAATCTCGGATGATCAATTTTAAAATATTTGAAATGTAAGTCACGTAAAGTTTGCTTTCAGTTTATGAAAATAATACTATCTCCAACCAGGAGAGGTCGTGAGTTTCCAGCTGCTCCCCGTATTAATTTCAGTGTAGTAGGACGTGCACTCTAATGTAAACCTTCACTAACATTAGCAAATAATAAATGAAAAACTGACCATGAAAACAGCATTTTCCAGTCAAGATGGTAAACAGATTATCTTTTTTTCCATGTTCAAGGGAATACTTTTATGTTTGGAGTGTTTGGAAATCTGTTATTTAAATCGTCATCACACCACTGCTCACAAACAACGGAACGGGGACGCCAGAGTTGCACTTGTCTTAAATTTCAAATGTAAATTTTGGTGTCATTTGAAATTTTTTATTTAAATGCATGACAGAAATGTTCGTTTAGATTTAAGGCCATGTAAACTCTAAAATTATACAAAGTCTTAATTATAAGAGGTCTTAAATTTGGGGACAGAAAGACAAGAATTGCAATATAGATTAGTATGTAGAATAAACTTCAAAAGGCTATGATTTCACTAAATAAACTTGAGCACTGCACATTTCAAAGTCAGGCCTGCTGCTTTGTGCTGCGGTTACCTGGGAAACTGCTAGTTCCGACAGTGAAACCTGCTAGCAGAGAACAAATTTGCTTATTCAATAAGCCCATCTGCCTTTTTTTGCTACATATTTTTAAATGTGAACCAGTGGATCACAAAAAGTTAATATGTAATCTGAACGTTCACTGCTATTTATTACATCGCATTGTCTGACATGAATATTCCATTCATTCATAAAGAGACAGCAGCGATTCTACAACGGGTTACATTTGAGAGATAGGCCTATTAAGTTAGAAAATAGAGTAAATGAAATCGCCTATAAGGTGATAAATCTGATTAACATGACACACACACACACACACACACACACACAAAGAGAGAGAGAGAGAGAGAGATGTGAATACTCAAATTGAAGAATTCTGTTGTTTCAGGTTTCTAGATTCTAGCTTATTATTGTCATGTTATGCATTTTGCATTCTGTTCTTTTTCTATAGATTTCATACAATAATACATTTATTTCAATCCCCTACTGAAAATAAATAAATAAAAGTAATAGAAACCATCACATAATTTTTAATGGTTTTACTGGTTATAATGAAATTGTATTTGTAAACTATAATGGTGCCTGTTGGTCTCTACTGTTAACTGGTCACCTTCTGTTGGTGGTTTTTGTTAAAACCATTAAATCCTAATGTAATATATCCCATACTACATGATACCATTATTTAATGGTTAAAAGTTGATGGTTTGTAGTGGTATTTGTAGTGGAAATCATTAGAATTTCTTATTTGTTATTTGCCATAAATGCGACAGAATTTCTGAAATATTGTGAGATAGTAGCGACTGTTTGTAGTTTTGGTGGGCCTATTTGGGAGAAAATCCAGGGCCGTTTTTTACTCGCAGTCCGTCCCTGGTGGCTAAATGCACTAAAACATTCAAATACATACAAAATTATGTCAAAATGCCCGTCTTGGCGAGTATGCAGTTAAACACAGTCAGTTTTGGAACGATAAATAGTTGAGAAAGAGAATGCATGTTGTGTAAGAGTATATTGGGTCCGTGGATAAACTCTTAAAGGGACCACTGTCCAATATTCCTACTGCTGTCTGTCATGTTAATCAAAGAACAAAAGACAAAGAATTTTTACAATGAAGACTACAGAAATTACTTTTGATAAAAAATGACATTTGATTACTTTAATTTATGTAGTATTTTTTACCTGAATAAAAACTTACTTAACCTGAAAAAGTTAGTTTCATAGCTCTCTTTATTCTATTGCATGTATATGTGCTGTAGTTTGCAAATGTATTTTTTATTTGTTCTTATTTAATTACTGACTTTTTACTTTTTTTTTTTTTTTTTTTACTTTTTTTATGAGAATAAAACTTTGCATAAAAGTAGATTTTTGTTTTTATATGCTGTCAATTATAGTTCTTAAAAAAAATCGGAATCGGCAATAATCGGTATCGGCAGATCACACTAACAAAATATCAGAATCAGCCAAGAAAACTGCAATCGGTGCATCTCTAAAAATAAGAAACAGAAATTTATTCACAACCTTTCTGGACCATTTTTTGTAGAACTAGGAGACATCTAACAAACTGATTAAATATTACTATGTGAACGAGGGAGGCAACAACCATTATAAATGTCACACCCAAAATTACCAAGATCGTCCCCCCGTTTTCTGGAAAATTAGTATATTTAAAGAGTTTTAGACAAAATAAAGAACAATAATAATAAAAATGTACACTTTTGCTGAAGACTGAATGAAGGTAAAGTAATTTTCTATGGCTAGTGACCTGCCTTTCAGCAAGGACAAATGGCCGAATATTATGTCATCTAGTTAATATTCATGAGCCAAGGTTTAATTTTCAGATCATTCCTGAACCCTTTGTATTCAAAATAAAACAATATTTATAAAGCATTGGTGTTTATAACAAATATTAAAGAACAAAACAAAACAAACAAATAATAATAAAAAAAAATCTTATTTCTTAAAAAAAAAAAGTTTTTGCCATTTATTTTACATTTTGTTATTTTTATCATATCATTAAGAGTGGAGAAATGGTGGTGTTTTTGAAACAAGAGAGGGAACAGGGACAAGCAGTGTGTCCCCTGCATCTGACAGACACACACACACACACACACACACACACACTTTACCAGGCCTGGAAGGGATTACTATAGAGGTTGTATCTGTGTCAGTTGTGTGTTGTGCTTGAGCATAAAAAAGACATCAAATGCTACTGCTGCCAAAGCTTGTGTCCCCCACGGTAATGTGCAAAAAAAGGTTATGATTGCCACAGTAGCCAGCATTAAACACTGACACCAGCTAAGGCATGTACTGAGTGAGCTGAATATACAGTAGGAAAGAAACCTATGGAAGTCTCTCCACTTGATGATGTTTCCAGAAGGTTTTGTACTCAGCAGTTCTGCTGCTCTGGTTTATATCCCTAACCTCTACATGATTTATTCCCCCTAAGACACAGATAGTCTATAGCATCTTGAGTTTACCAAACTCAGCATGTTTATAATGGCCTCATAACGCTGCTATCTCTCTAACAAGCAGTCAGTGACTCTGACCTCCTTAAGTAGGGCTCAATGTAGGTAGCATTTTTTTTTAGCATGTAGGTATCTTTTATTTAGTATGGAAAGGAAATGGGGCCAACCTATATTAAGATATGCTGAAGAATGAGGAAGGATTTAAAGACAGTTGTGCTTGTCGTAGACAATGCTTCCCAAATTATTTTCTATGAGGGTCAGAGTTCAAGAATTCATGTCCGGGCTTAGAGTATTGGGATTATTAGAATTGTTTTGGTTGGAAAGATTTGTTTTTCAGGTCTGCGGTGCATCGTGGGAAATGGGCAGTGGTAAGACTATATTTTCCCCCTGATTTCTCAGCTTTTTTATTTTATTTTATTTTAGATGTTTTAAAAAAAAATAATATTTTAGATATTTAGTTCTATATACTTATTTAAAATATTCAAGTAACACTAACACATTCAGTTGCTTTTTAGGGAAAGAAAGCAACACAGTGTGATTTAAATAAAGTTTAATTTTCTATTAAATTGTAGTTGTTCAATGCAAAAATAAATTATTAATATACTATCTGTAAAAATTTTTTTTATATATATACGTTGTATATAAACAAATATACAGTATATGAATAGTAGTATATTTATAAAATTAAAGAAATGCATTTTCAATTCAAATAAAATACTTAGCCAATCAAATTAGAGGACCCAAATTGTTATGTAAATGTGTAGAAGATTATGTACATAAAGACACAGGACAGAGGCAGATTGCTCACTGCTGATGCTTGTTTATCCTTCGCTGTGGTGAGACACTTTAAAGATTCATGGTCACTAGCTGCCCGTCTGCCCGTCTGGAACGAGGTGAGGTTACAGACAGTTCAGTGGAGCACATGAGGATGAAGGAAATCTCATTTGCTATCTATGTCACTTTCTTTTTTATCCTTCTTTCTTTGTTGTTGTCCTTCTCTGTGCCTTCTTTTTAAGGCCATAAGTGGTAACTTGTGTTGACACACAAGCAAAGCTAGTTCATGGCCAGGGTCAGGCTGACTGACTCTGACGTTTCTTTGAAAGGGTTAGAACAGTGGGTTATTCTCCATCATGCTGACCCTTGGGGTCCCTGAGTTAATGAGAGGTATTTTACATACTGATTTATTCATTAAGCACAGAGGTTTTCAAACTCCCTAGGGTCCACTAGGAGGTCAGAAGATTTTTGGCAAAAAAAAAAAGTAAAAATTGGTTTCAAAAAAGTTAACTTTTACAAAACTGTAAGAAATGGAAGTCAATGACATTTTTTTTTATTCTAGCTGTATTTATTACAGTATAGGAAATACAAAACAAATCTGCACATAGTCTACCAATCCAAAGTCTGGAGACAGTAAAATGTAAGTCAGATTAATTCTTGTATTCAGCAAGGACACATTAACTTGATGAAATGTGATATTAAAGCCATTTATAATCTTACACAAGATGCCTAATTCAAAGAAGTGCTGTACTTTTTAACTTTTTTTTTTTTTGACAGCAAATTCAGAAAAAAAGAATTTAAAGTTTGAAGAGGCCATACAAGCACAAGTGTATATAATTCCAGAAAAAAAAAAAAAAGATTTTTAAAATACTGATTAAGTTTTTCTGAATTCTGATTGAGTTTTACATCCATAAATAAATCAAATGCTTATGAAAGAGGTATACATCTATTATTAAATGTGTGGTTTAGATTGGTGACAGACTTTCAAAGTTTTCATTTTACGCACTGGAAAAGACACGCACAACTGAACTCTGGTGCAGCAGTGAAATCAGCCAGTGAGTTAGCTCAATGTGGCTAATCCAGTGAAATGACAACGTCTTTTGCTTCTTCTCTCTCTAATGTTCTTTTTCAATCTACTGTAGCACCATCTTTTCAGCTCCATCCCACTTTCGCCCAGTTGTTGAGAGAACTGGCATGCTGCTGAAAGAGATGAAACAATATTTTCAAGCAGATTTGGGGTAAGAGAGCATGAGAGGGGCTGTGCGTTGCAGCCATCAACCATAATAGGATGTTTTACGATGACAGGCCTTTCACAGCCACAGTTCAACAAGGCCAAGTCAAAGAGGGTGAGTGAAGACATCTCTGGCACCACAATCTCAAACAATAATCTCCTCTTTTCCTGTTACAATGTGTCCAAATAAAAGGATCAAAAACATCAACGTAAAGCTCTCTGGATCTCAAATCTACAGCATTCGCATCCTCGTTCCTCCCTCCAAACCTCACTCTATCTTCTAATTTCTTCTGAGAGAACATGGATCAGCTTCTTGACGTGATGGAGGTGATTACTTTACCCTGGTGATGGGCAGGAAGTGCAATCCTGACAGGAAATGGCAGAAACGGATGAGTGGGCAGAGGCAGATGGCAACCGAATGGGTCAGGTGAAGAAAAAGAGTATGTAACCTACAAAAATGAGAACTGTAATTGTGAGGCTGTGATCTGGAGCTTCAAGTGGGTTTTAGTGAGGTTAGAAAATGAAGAAACCAAAGAGGAGGAAGAGAGAAATACTAAATTAATCCAAAGAAAAAAGGAGAAAATGAAATCGAAAGAGCACATAAAAATTAGTCTCTTCGCCGTTATCCAGCAGATACCAATCTTCCCAAAATTGAACATTAGGGGGATATGTCATCTCCTTAGATATAATTTACTGCCTCATCCACCCCTCCCCCCCCCCCCCCCAAAAAAAAAAATAAAGAAAAAAAGGCTCCAAAATGGTTTTGGGACTGAGAAAGAAAGTTTTGAATGAAAAGCTTCTTAGAAAGAGCAGCATGTGCCATTTTGATTATATAAAAAGGGAATTAAAAGATGTCAAAATGGCGAAAATGAGAAGTTACTTTTGCTTTTACCGAAGCATGACGCTCCTCAGATTTGCTTGTTGGACGTCAGATGTCGAAGAAGATAAAAACAGCTCATTTGAAAGCAAAACCTTCTGTACGAGCACAAATATCTACTGTACGATAGACAAATGTAATTGTGTTTAGAAAGGTTCACCATTAACCATTTTTTTTTAAATAAATAAATAGATAGGACCTGTTTGACAAGCTGCTGGGGAAAGATAAGGTTTTTGAGTTGTGGCAGTGTTGACTCAGCAACCTCTTAAAGCAAAGCATCATAATCAATACATCATCAATCAGTGGGTTTAAAGTTTGACATGATGCCGGTGAGCATACAAATACAGGGATTACAACGGCGGCAAGGAACTTAAAAGATTTGCATGGGTAAGTGAAATTCAAGTGAAGAAAATGCAAAAGCTGTTCAAAATGATAGATTGTGATCTTGTTATGAAACTGTGAAATTAACCTTTAATCTTAGTTTTGATGTCATTGGACAGTTGCTGACCAATCTCAGAGTCTTCTTTGAACTCTTCCCTGTTGCTTTGGAAAACCAAGGCAATTTTGCCACCTCATAATTTATTTCCCTGTAGGTCTTTTACACACTTTGACCACTAGGAAGTCATTTTAATGAATAGCTGCCATAATCACACATGTACAAGAGAAATGCAAACCACGTTGTTTCATACAGATAAAATGCTCCTTCCTCCTGACCAGATTCAATACTGTTCAGAGGAAGAGACAGTAGTGATAGTGATTCAGTTAAACTGAAATGTTCTGTAGGCTCCTGTATGAATGCACTAATCAACATGAAATGGGTATTTACACTGCATCCTGTTTTTTTTTTTTTTCAGATTAGATAGCTGTATGATCATTCAAACAACCTCAAATGATACATTATACTATTACCAAAATAAATTAGTTCAGTTTATAGGATTTTAGGAGCAGGAAATCATGGATGAGACTTGTGGATTGAGCAACCACAAAACTCATTAACTGCCATATGGGATAAGACAGCATTTCACTGCCCAACATTAGTATAATCACAGAAGTGTTATATTTGCATATGGAGTAAATTAGAGACACATTTAAAAGGGATAGTTCATGTTGTTTCAAACCTGCATGTCTTTCTTCTGTAAAACACAAAGAAAATACAACAGATGTTTTGAAATCTGTTTCAATGTTTCATCCATACAGTGAAAATCAACTGGGTCCAGTGATGTTTCAGACCCCACCGACTTTCATTATTTGGATAGAACAGTTAAAACATTGTTCAGAATGTCTTTATTTGTATTCAACAATGAGAAATATTATTATTATTAATAATAATAATAATAATAATAATATATATATGTGGGTGAACTATCTCTAGTGTAATCGAATAGCAAGTTGCTGAGTGATTTACCAGCTAAAATGGAGCCCATAGCTGATTACCAAGAAAAAGAGAAGGAAAGAGTGAATGGGGGGAAAAGTGAAACAGTTTACACTGTCTGCCAGTTTGTCCCCACAGCAATCTGAGAGCCATTTGTCAAAACTAGAGGAAGAAATTCAACAGCACTCAGCAGCGCTGGTGATCAGAGATGATTTATTGAGTTGGTATCTATGCCCACTCACACCCAAGCATAACTGACACATGGGTAATCTCATGGGACTGCCTCTATGTGGATTTGCAATTTTATTTTTATTTTTTTTCAGTGATTTATGTCTGGCCCTCAAATTATTGCAAAATCTCTTGATAGATTGAACACACCACAGGCCAAATAAATCATATACCCTTATAACATTCACTTTTGAGAAAGCTCCTTTGATCAGCAAGGCCAATAAGAGGGGGGAAAATGCTTCTATTTATCATAAATGATCCAGATAAAAAGACTTAACAATTAATTGAATAATGTTTGAATTGGTCATGGGTGAGTGGAACAGAGAAGTCAAGAGAGAGCAACATAATCCACCCACCCTGCTGCAAATGTAATCAGACGACATAGCAAACAGGGCCAGGTGTAAATTTACGTAGGCATACAGCATGGCAAACGCAACAAGAGACGTTAATTTTACCGCAGAGATAAAGAGATGAAGTTAATTAAAATGCTCCGGCTCTAATCACTGGAGCACAGCCACTTTAAAGAGAAAAATACATGCCTTGTCAAAGTCTGTCAGCGCTGAAGAGAGGGAGAGAGCATGCTGTGCTCCTATCTTGAAACTGGGAATGAATTATCTAATCAAAGATAAATTTGCTTGGTGAGCAATAGCCAATCAGATACTCAGATGGTGTGCTGCAGAGCTAAACGCTGTAGGAGGTGTGATACTTTAATAAGCTCATTTGAGCACATCTGAATCCATCAGAATGACAGCAGGCTTTAGATATGAATGCATGAGAGGAGCCATTGAAGGTGGTTACAGGTGTACTGCCTTATTATATTTCTGTGCCAGGATTTCAAGGCACCTAGCAGGTGATTTCGAAATAGGATTCTGTAGATAAGCATGACTGTAAAAAAACTAAATTTGCTTAAAGTTGGAGACACAAGGAGGAAGCAAATCACAGACAATTAGGCACCTAGCAGGTGATTTCGAAATAGGAATATATATATATATATATATATATATATATATATATATGTATACTGTATATATATACCGACATTCAAACTCTTAGACAGCAAAAGACAAAATATGGGTGAAAAACTTAAATTGAAAATTCTCTCAGTAAAATTATTGCAATACTTTTTCTAAGGCAGAGAGAGAAAAACTTTGTACATGTTTGATGCATGTCTAATGCAATGTGACTGATTAAAAATATATATATATGTAATTGTCCTCTGCATTTAGAAATTATATGATTATAGTTCTGTAACTGTAAAATTCAAAGTTTCCATTTTTCATGACATAAAATAAAGCCATAAGTCCACAGCAAACCTTCTGGAGGTCAACAAGGAAAGAAATCCTAAAGTTGAGTTATGGCTAATGACATATTTGACATCACATATTTTGCTCACAGCTAGATTAATTTTTTTTACCCATAGAAGGAAAGTGATTGTACGCTCATGATTAACCGCATACTTCCTGTTGAATAAGACAAAATGTCATTAAATCAGTCCTCCACAGAAAATGGGAGACCTTAAAAATTCTTACAGCCAAAGTTAATATATTTATTTGATAAAGCGCTTCATACAAACCTAGGAGTATTGTTCATTGCCTCGTCACGTATCTCACATAAGGTTATGTGAGGTAGTGACTTTAAGACAAAAGCAGCTCAATTCACACAAGTATAAGAAAAGAAAACCTGCTCTCTCATTTATTATTTCTGCTGAAAACTTCTAGGTAGTGCCAGGAATTATCCAATATTATGCTTTTTGTTTGCAGTGGCAAAAAGCCACATGGAAATCTCTCAAGTATGTGAACGTGATGGCTAATGTGTACTTTTTCGCCAAAGCGCTTGACACAAAAGCACTCCAAATCAACCTTTTTATCCTCAATGAATATTGGATGTTACAGCATAATCCAACCTAATTCCATCCACCCAACAACTTCACCCCATGATGTGTGCCTGTGAGACTGTCTGGTGACACTCTCAATGAACCCGACAACGTCACAAAACCTACAAAGTGCTTAACCCCATAAAATGCCACACACCAGCTGGTGGGAGCAGATATTTAGGATCTTTATGTCTGTCAGGAAGATGAGAGAGTGAAAAATGCTCTCGTCTCTGGGCCTTGCTCAAGATTGCTGATTCCCCCATTCATTCTATCGCAATATCACCTCTCTGAATAGATAATCATCACTGGACGCTGATGCGAAACCCTCGCTGAGCGGAAAGGAGATGAATGCACTTTTATACCTGATGTGTCTCATTTCCGTGATTGTGTCAGTCAATGAAACAATCAGCAGCTGCTGCTCTAAGCCGCATTGTTCTATTCAATACGCTCTGTGAGTCATTAACTGTCCACAATCACCCGTTTTAACAACTGATTAATGTTTCACTTATTCAACGCTGTAATAGAAAAGTGACAAACTATCAGTGAGCTGACCTCTCCATGCATAAATTAAAAACTACTTTTTGATTTAGAATCAGCATTTAAGTGTTTTTCAGCTGAATACATTGGATAAGGCCAATTCCAAGAAAATGTCGACCTAAACGTATTTAATAAGAAGAATATAAAGTGTTTACTATGATGAACACAATCCCTTTTAAATTGTCAGTTGAGGTCTATATGTTACTGCTATAATGAAACATTTTATAAGGCAGGAAACTGCAGTATCCAGTTTGAGGTAGGCAACAACAAAATTATTGTCAACCATAACTTTAAAAGACAGATAAAAAAAATAAAAAAAAATGGTTATAAATAAACAATTTCCACGCTGTATAAGGCAAATACTTTTTGCCATAATAGCACTTTTTGAAATTTATGTGGGCCATATTAATGAGGTCACTGGGATTCAAAACCATCTCATACACATGACATTCAATTTTATGACACAATCCTAATTTATAACTGAAAATTTCAAAATAGTAAATGAAATTATTATTACAGTGTTGTTTCTAGTGCTAACTTATATAAGGTGCCATTTGAACTGTCACATAATACAGTCAAAAATACATTTTTTTTCCCTCATTAAATGAAAAATCATGTCTTCCAAAATGTCAATTCTGTATCTAATCAAATGAGAGGAAAAATTTAATATACTTTTTTGTTCTGATATCTTGACTGTATATTTAAGGCTTTTTAGGAAAACTCATCAAAATGATTAAATATGGTAATTAGTGTTTTTTCTGATAAGTTGCTTTTCATGTTTTGGCTGCAAATATCACATCTGCATTTCTGGAATTGCTCATAAGACAGTGTTGCAGTCATATTTATCATGATGAATGATTTGTGCAGCCCATCAGTCAATTTTCTTGTGCTGCCTCAATTTATTATATTTCAAAGTCCATGAATAAAATAGCATTTGCATAACACACAGATTTCACATAACAGCTTCTTAAAAGTTTTTACCTTCCTGGCAAGATTTTTTTCCATTACATTAAGGTGGTTGCAAAGTAAGAAGGTTTTGACTCAACGTGCCGTTTTATCTGACTTTCTTTTCGGCGTGAGCATTTTCCCATTATTCCAGAGCCTTCAGTGTGTTTTGGCAGTGCTAAGCAATACTGTACTTGAAGGTCTGTTAAAGACAACTCATTAACACATAATAAATGAGCTCCTTAGGAAGAGAATGGGAGATAACGAATGAATTGCGGACTCTGGCATCATGCTAATAATTCACGTTCATGGCTGTGAACACACTCTCTTCTATGAAGCAGTTAGGAATGACTTACAGCTGTTTTTTCAGTCAAACCTAGAACATAAACCTCTAACAGGGTCCAAAATTAGCTTTTTGTCTTAACTACCAATGCTGAATGAACTGAGTAATGTTTACCTGCCATAAAAATCTCATACTCATGTAAAACTGTATTTTGCATTGTTTTATGCAATAAATAATTAATAAAGTTACACATTTAAGCAATATCTGCTCATACTGCTCTGTAATCATTAGGCCATAGTTAAATCATGTTTTCGGAAAAAACATTGCTGAGCTTGTTTGCGAGTGATACATATACATATACATATATATATATATATACATATATATATATATATATATATATATATATATATATGTGTGTGTGTGTATATATGTGTGTGTATGTTTGTATAGGCCATGTTTGAGCACACACGCACAAAAAAAAAAAAAAAAAAAAAAAACTTAATAAAAATATTCTATAAGTAAATACTATGGTAAATTCTAATGTTGTAAAGGTTTTCCCAAATAAAGAAAGTAAGAAAGAAAGAAAAAGTTTAAATTGTGCATTTCATTCATGCCAGTAAGGGGTCAGATGAGCATTACTCATATTAAATTTAAATCATGTAATGTGGACGTTCTTAATGAATTTGAATATTTCATTTGACAAATACTATTTGTGCATAGAGGGTAGAGAAAGAGGGGATGAACAAGACTTTGAGAGGAAGAAGGTACTAAACTACATTAGGAACAGTACAAGACACTAAAACATGTCTACTGTTTCCATGGAAATTAAAGCAGACATCAGTAATGGTGTAAAACTTAACCTGAATATGTCTGCTAGAACATGGGTATGACTGTCAATGTTTCCGTTTAGTGCCATACAACAACACTGATGGAGATACACTATGATAGACCAGGGCCGGCGCCACGGGGGGATGGGGGGGGGGGGGGTTGTCCCGCCCCCTCACCCAAGATGAGTGTGAAAATAGATTTTAATTATGAAATATGATGGTCTATTTAAAAAAAAATGTAGTTGCCAAATGCATAGGCTTTCTAGCATTAATATGATGCTACTATAGCAACAATTTAGGACAGTCCGTTTCACAAAGTCACATTTTAATTTTCACTCTGACACAAATTCCCACGCAAGCGGTGCAACTAAGAAAGCAGCACTACTGAGTAAGCTATGATGATTTATTTATTTTTTTATTTTTCCACATTTAATAGAGGGCTAGATGATCATAGTTAGTTTTTTTATGATTATTATTTTGCTGTATTGTTAATGTTTGTTGCTGTTCAGGTTGTACTAACTTAAAATGATGCAGCTGTTAAATGGGTCACAATGAATGTATTGTGTCAGGAATCAGCCGCAATGAGCTTGTGTTTCATTGTAAAGCAGACACAATTGTATTCCTGGTGGTTGTAGTGGTATCACTTGTCTATATTTGTGATAAAACTGCTGCCTAAAACTGCTCACATTTTTATTTCCTGGATGTCAGGTTTTTAAATTTGGTGGCTATGTGATTTTGTTTTATTCAACACTCTGCCATCTGTATTTGCTAAGTAGCTTTTAATAGGTTAATTCACTCAGAACGCATTTTTCATTCCACTGCTGTACTTTTCCATTGTATTTCAATGTAAATGCGCTACCCGACGTCTTGAATGCTGTGATTTCGTCTCAGGTCTTTAGCAGCTTCTCCCGCATAATTCTCATGCATAATAGCCAGGGACGGATTATGACACAGCAGTGCCCTGGGCACAGACCGATTAAAGGCCCCCCTCGGTTGAAATTTCGTTCCTTTTTTATTCGAAATTTTCCCTACCTGTTAACTATATCATAAAATATCATGATTCTTAAATGTAAGTAAATACATTTTGCACCTTTATATATCATTTTAGTTTATCTTTAATGGGCTATGGGAAAAGTAGCCTAATATTAGTGTAATCTATTAAATAGGTGAAGTCAGCTAAAATGGGTCATCAGGTAAATTGGGACAAAAATGTTTGTAGCCTCATATCTCTTTAAATTGTTACAGCCAATCATAATAACTGATCTTGCATTGTAACTTAAACACTTGTAAAAATAATTTAGAGTTTTTTAAGGCGGGCAGGGCAGAGTGTTACATGGAGCTTTTCAGAGAATTTGTAAGGTAAGTGAGCCTGAAATATTAAATTTCATTCATCACTAATAAGGGTACTAAAGCAATTGTAAGTAAGCTTACCAACAAAGCAAAGGTTTATGAACAAGGTTTTGACATACTATTTAAAAAAAATAAAAAATAAAAAAAAGTTTAATTTAAAAAACAAAACGTTGATTTTAACTGGCCTGAATAGGTGCAATGTTAAGACCTACAGTATAGGAAATATTAAAGTGTTTTTGTTTGTTTGTTTGTCAAATATGTCTTAATCTTTAACAAAATGTTCAACAAGTATTTGACAAGCACACACATACATGCACAAAAAAGACACCAATGCACTGAAACACACACCTATACAACATGATCAGTTCATTTTTAATTGCATTGTTCAAAGAAGTATTGGTTCAACTTTCTATTTAATGAAATAAATTAATGGTGTTGTTGCAATGGCACACTAAAGACAATAGTATCAATTTACTATTAAAAATAAAATAATTTCAGCCGAAATTACCTGGCCCATTTTAACTGAACAGTTGGCCCATATTGAGCCTAGGCACAACATTCACAACATTATATATATATATATATAGATATATATATATATATATATATATATAATATATATATATATATATATATATAGATATATATATATATATATATATATATATAATATATATATTATATAAATCATTAGATCTCAAACATAGGTTTTTTGATAGTATTATAAATCTTTTAACAAAACATGGCCCATTTTAGCTGACTTCACCCTTCACAAAAGGAATTAAACAAAACAAAAAAAATATAATAATAATACTTTTACTTTTACTCTATGTATATAAGCCTACTACTTAGTCAAACATTTATTTTCGAAAAGATAAAGATTAATTTGAAAAGATGAATTTGTGTTTATGCAAGTACAAGCATGTAATGGTCATTTAAAACTGCAACAATTTCATAGCAAGTAATTCATGCATAAATAAAAAAAAAATAAAAATGTTATGCTCAAACTTTATGCAAGCACGACCTTGCCCATTGAAACAATTTCATTTTGACAAGTCTTCATTTTTATTTCCCTTACAATATGGGTTGAGTAAATGTGGTTTAAATCTCTGTACATAGCAGCCATGAAACATTAGCATTTGATTAATTTACAGTGTAGCACACCAAATGTTTGGCCCTCCGGCTAGTCACTAATCATATATTGTCATTAGAATTAGTTGACCACATTTCTCAGACATATTTCTATAATATTAGTACTCAGCCTAAAGTCTAAAACAAGAAAAAAGTTTTAAATGAAAAAAAAAAACAGAAAATCAAACATGAGAGGTTTTTGAAACTGCTCTTGAGTTGCACTGTACTCTGATGGATTGAACTGAAGTACAAGAGACCATTAGCAAAGAATTCACTTTCATTGAACTGAAGCATTAACCACTCACATACCATTATGCTACAGGTATTCAAAGACATCACAAACAGGTTACTTTCTCCATCCATACAAAATAATATATAAGTTTCTCTGTTTGCACAAGTCATGTTTGTTTCCATTGCACTTTTTGCATCAATGATCTGTTTTTGTGAGTGATTTTGTGAGTGGACAGTTGGGGTGCTAGGGGACATTATTGTTCAGGACAAACCCTACAGAGCTGTAATGTTGCTGCTTCTGACAAACTCATACTGGCAAGTCAGACATCCACAGCCAAGCTCTGTTAAACAGCACTTTGTATTTATTGTCTTACCTCTTCTACGTCAAACACACCTCCTATCTGACTCGCTTTCATTTGATTCAAAACACACGTCCCTGCTGAGGAAAATAAGCTTAAAACAGCATAAAGTGGTTTGCTGGTCTCCCTGCCTGCTGTTTAGGTATAGTCGGCTGGCCAGACTGGAAAACATTCCAACCACTATTAAGCTGGCCTAAATTGGGATAACCAATATTCCCATACAAAATATTAAAACCAAAATATAAAATACCACACACAGTATACTATAAAATGTACTTCAGAGGGTTAGAAAAACATTTCCAATGTCAAAATACGCTTTGGGTTATTGCTATATATATATTGGAAAATAATATATATAAATATAGTTAGATATATTTAGAGAGTATATTTTAAAAATGTCTATAATATGTGAGGAAATATAAGCTAAAAAGTATTAAAAATATATTTATGTACATATATTTTAATGTTGTTTGTGCAGACAGGTCATTAAAACATAAACCACCTCATAAATAAACAAATGAAGTACAAACTGTTGTCAGGTTTAAAACTGCTGTGATTTATAACAATACGTGATGTCTATAGCAATCAGTAAACATGACCAGTGTTATAGGCTGCAGGTTATAAATGAGTTGATTTTATATAGAAATATACATACTTTGAGTGATGTCACTCTTCCCCCCCTTGCTTTTTCCTCCATTAGCCCTCTTTCTCCTGCTCATGAACGAAATCATATCCATGAAATCATACAATCATACATTCCACAAAGATACGTGATGAAATGTACTGTGAAATACAGTGAAATACTACCTTCATGGAAGACCGTAGCCAAATTCTCATGAGGTTCAAGCCAATGTCTCTGTGTTTGTGGGTGACTTCAGATGATTCCAGGGAGCTCGTGGGTCAGATCTGTTCTACAGACATGTTTCCCTCAGGACCATATCTCATGGTCAGCAAATGTTTGATAATGTATTAAGCATTAGCTCCAGCTCAGTCTGAAATCTCCACCGCATGCTGCAGGGTTTGTTACATCCTTGTGCATTAGGGATTATTTGTGTCTTTGTGCTGAAGAGCTAAGCACAAAGGAGCAGAGGGCATGGAAGATAATCAGAATCTTTCTTTGTGGTCATCTATCAAGACCATGCTCTCACAACAGCCTGACCTGTGCGCTGAGTCATCTGCTACAATTACCATCATCAGGTGTCACGGTTAAAGGTATTTGAGATGTTAAAAACAAGCCTGTTATAAGAGATAGAGGACAATGGCTGTTTTGCTTACACACCCTCTGCCATTTTTACACCAAGAAGCGAAAAAAACACTGGAGTCTGGATAGAAGATGAATGGGATAGGATAGATGGATGGAAGAATGATGGATGGACATGCAGCATGTGTTGAATGTAAACTGAGTATACATAAACAATATATGAACGCTTTGATTCATTCAGGAGTGAAGACAAATGAGGTCCTAATGAGTGAGTCATTCAATCATTCACTCAAACGATTCATTCAAACACAAAAAGTGTGCAAGAAATGTCAATTATATAAAGTCAGTTTAGTTTATTTTTATTGAATTGTTGTATATTAAACTGTTAATTAACTTTTTCATTAATTCTATTACAAATGACTCACCAAGTAGCTATATTCTGAATGTCACACAAAAAGATTTATGAAACTAAAACTAATTAAAATGAGCTCTGCTCACATTACACAGCTTTTTTTTTTTCATTCTCATGTTTTTTCTAATAAAGTCTAAATTTAAAGGGTTAAACATACAGTTGAGAATCACTGCTGTTACTTTTAGCCCATTATGACAGTTACACTGTCTAGTAAGCTCCAAATTGACAGAGTGACTTGTACAGAAACAAGGACTTGGCAAGTGACAACAATTTTTCTTGTTTTGTTAACAATAGCTCTCAAGTGAGTGTGCATACAGCTAGATTAAATTCCCTCAAAGCTTTCAAGTGCGCAAATCTTTTCTTTTGTTTCCTGTAACATGCACATTGGGCCATTAGCGATACCACATAATCCAATTGCCCACTTTTACACACTCTTTGGTTATCTCAGTGGATCTGAAGATCATATTAGGACTGATCTCAGGCGACTGGCTGTGATTGTATTACTGTACCATCAGGGTAGAGGTTTATCAAATTAGTACTTCAAAACGCATCCATATGTGGTTGTCTTTATGTGTGTGTGTCTTTTTTTTTTTTTTTTGGTTTAAACAGGAAGTGCCATCTGTTGTCTGGTTGAGACTGATCACATGAATAATGTTCTCTGGTTCACAAGGGTCACCCCTAAACCATCGGAGGTCAAATAGCCTCTGGCTGCTACCCCAAACCCATCTACTCCAATTGGAGATGCATCCAATCTGGGAGTAATTGGCAATCAAATTTGCCCTCTCACATACAGAGAGCATTTGATGTTGCCCTCCTCCTGCATCGCTTTCTCCTTCCCTGTCTTTCTTGGCAGAGGACAGGCTGATGTATCACCTAATCGCTCTTGTCCTCGGGGTGTGTATGTGTGCACAGTTGGGCTTAGGTGAAAGGGTAGGTTGGTTTAAAAACACCCCAGGGTCTGATTTCTCAAATTACTCTTGTGAACTGGGAACCAGGGATTCCGGGTCTTCAGAGAAGGAAGGAAAGGATATTGAAAAGCACACTAAGGGAGTTTCATATTGTCTACATATTGCCTATTAATGGATCTCTCAATGCTACAGTACTTTAAAAATTCAAGTGGAATGAAATCAAACCAAGTATGAAAGCTTCAAACTTTAGTTTCATCCTTGAGCATCTAGATGAACAGGTGATGGCCACAAAAGGAAGAAAACAAGATATTTCTGACTGTCATGGTCATACGAGGACAAATGGTGATGGCCGTTTCTTCATTTCAAGTCCATCAAGGTGTCTATATTGAACCTTGTGTCTGTTTTTCTCTTAGGGTGAGCAGAAGTAAAAAAAAACAAACAAACAAAAAAACTCTGAAATCTCTCTTCCATTTGCTTGTCTGTGGGATATACAGGTGCATCTCAATAAATTAGAATGTCGTGGAAAAGTTCATTTCAGTAATTCAACTCAAATTGTGAAACTCGTGTATTAAATAAATTCAGTGCACACAGACTGAAGTAGTTTAAGTCTTTGGTTCTTTTAATTGTGATGATTTTGGCTCACATTTAACAAAAACCCACCAATTCACTATCTCAACTGTTACAACCCTTCTTTAGCTCTTAACAATCTAGGGATTGAGAAGGGGAACATTAAACCAGTTCGGGCACCTGTCAACCATATCACTGAATTTAATGAGAAAACCGAGAGACACAAGAGTCACATAAAGTTAATTTATTAAATTAACTATAACCCTTTTACATCAAGAAAAACAATATTTTAAACAAAGGTAATTTTTAGAAACTGAGGAGGACAAAGGGGAAATCTGGACTGTGCCAAATAAAAATAATCAAAAAGGAGACTAACTAAACCATTTCCATCTACTCCTAAACTAAAAACAAAAGATCAAAGAAAAAGTCTTCAACGTCCGCGACGTCGTAACTAAACTACTCTAACTAATCAAACAAAAATACAGAGAGTGGCACAAATCCCTAACCTAGTGTACATAGACAAAATTCCATCTAAATGTGTGTAAATGTATGTCACGTGACATGCTTACCTAAACCCCTTTCCTCCTTCAAGCTTAATCCAGCTTTGAAGAGCTGTTTAAAACTTTCAAAGCTCACACATACGGAGTTCTTAGGGCAATCCCAACAGGCAACATTCACATGACAAACTCACTTAACAAAACTAAGTCAAACAAAGCAAAACCAGACACATTACAAACCAAAATCAAAGCAAAAAGTCTCTCTCTCTCCCGCACTGGCAGTAGCATCTCCCTTAAATAGCTCTTCCCCAGGTGTCAAGCATCGGGATGATGAGGATCAAGCCCTCACAGGGCACACCCAATCAACTCGTAACAGATGATTGACAGGCAAACACAGCAAATCAGCAACGGCCTGTTAGAGTGACGGTAAAAGAGAGGCAAAGACACACCAAAAAGAGAAACAAAATACACAGAAACACTAACCGTCCCTAAGGACGTAACACCCCCACATTTAAAATCAAACTCATAGTTTGATAAAGAAAACAAAAACACTAAACATAAGCGAAGCACTATCGTACCCACATACCTAAAATCACCCTCTAGAAAGAGCATCAGCAAGGATGTTCTCAGAACCTTTCTTGTGATGAATTTCCAAGTGATAATTCTGCACAAACAGAGCCCAACGCATCAATCGTTGGTTTGCATTGTACATGCGAGACAGAAACACAAGGGGATGATGATCAGTAAACACAATTGTAGGCAAACTAGAAAAACCCAAATAGACTTCAAAGAACTGTAAGGCTAGTAGCAAAGCTAGGGTTTCCTTTTCAATGGTAGAATAATTTGCTTGATGTTTATTGAATTTACGAGAAAAAAAACAAACTGGATGGTCCACACCATCCTTACCCTCCTGAATCAGGACTGCTCCAGCGCCTACTGCGCTCGCGTCGACCTCCAGCTTGAATGCACGATCAAATTGAGGAGCCGCCAGAACTGGACTGGTACACATCAAAGCCTTAGCATTTTCAAAGGCCACCTGACACTCTTCAGACCACACAAAAGTCTGCTTAGGGCTGAGGAGGTTAGTAAGAGGAGTTACTACCGTGGCAAAATTCTTACAAAAACCTCGGTAGTAACCAATCATACCCAAAAATCGTCTTAACTCTCGCCGTGTAACAGGTACAGGAAACTTAGTAATAGCCACCACTTTTTCTTCTACCGGCTTTACTTGCCCATTTCCTACCTGCTTTCCTAAATAGGTCACAGTGGCTTGACCGAACACACACTTAGCGAGGTTAAGTGTTAAAGATGCATGTTTTAAACGTTCAAATAACGTACGCAACAATGACAAATGCTCTTCCCAGTCATTAGAAAAGATCACCAGGTCATCCAAATATGCCTTGCAGTTTGGTACCCCAGCGAGGACAATTTGAATCAATCGCTGGAACGTAGCAGGGGCGTTTCGTAACCCGAATGCCATAACCTGATATTGTAAAAAGCAATCCGGAGTAACGAATGCAGATATGTCGGATGCCTGTGGGGTTAACCCTCTGGAGTCGATTAA
Organism: Cyprinus carpio; assembly: GCF_018340385.1. Classification (NCBI taxonomy): domain Eukaryota; kingdom Metazoa; phylum Chordata; class Actinopteri; order Cypriniformes; family Cyprinidae; genus Cyprinus; species Cyprinus carpio. The sequence continues at coordinate 15,685,395 of NC_056580.1, read as the reverse complement.
CGCGTATACGCGTTTTGGGGTATTTTCTCCTGATAACCCCGAAAAGAACTTAAATTACACTTTCAGTTTTGATCGTACAGATAAGTGCAATACATCAATCGAATCTGTAAAGGGTCTACTTTTTTTTTTTGTATACAGACATAATAACAACAAAACTTTGTGCACTTATAAAATAAAGATAACAAACAAGGAGTGCTGTCTGCACCCTTTGTCTGCGCTGATCTTCAGATACAAATGCGTCATTAAAATGAACTGTAACTCAGTGAATACTCAACGAAGAGACATGAGAGAGATATCTATAGAAAGCCTGACATGTCTACTTTTAAACTAAACAAGTGCTGCTGAAAACAAATATTCTGTGATAAAGTAATCCATATGAAAACAACGCGATGTCCGTTTTTCACGTCTCCCTTCATTGTCTTCTAATGCGACCACGCCCCCGCGCCGAGCGCGCTTTTGAGATTCAAATGTTTCACTGAAGCGCGCGGCTTTTGAATACGCCCACACAACAGAAGACAACGCAGCGAGACTGTTCTTCAAGTTTTTATTATTTTACTGTTTGCTTCGCGATGAGAGGAATAAGACATAATTCACCCCAAAAAGATGTGATGTGGTTGAGGATTTGAGATTTGGATTTCCTCAGAAAAAAAGAATGAAGCACTTTATTCAGCAGAGATCATAAACATGAGTAAGTCTCTTTTTATTGATTTATATACTTATACTAGTTTTCACATAACGTGTAAACATTTTACTAGTTAGACTTTTTCCAAAGACTTTTTCCAAACTATAATTCCTGACTAAATGTATAATCAAGTGAAATATTATGAAGTTTCAATAACAATATACACTACTATACCATTCAAAAGCTTGATGTAAATAATATAAATGTACCAATAAATGTAACTGTAACAAATGTAACAATCATTGCTGTTCTTTCAATTTATCCCCCCTAAAAAACCTCATAAAAAAATATTCTCAGCTCTTTTCAACATTAATAATAATAATAATAATAATAGTAATAATAATAATGATAATAATAACAATAAATGTTTTTTTGTAGAAAATAAGATTGTTAAAAGGATTTCTGAAGGATTGTGTGACTGGAGTAATGATGCAAAAAATTCAGTTTGAAAGTCAGCTTTGATTTTTCCTAATAAACTGTTTAACTGCACTCACAAGTGAATATTAAATTATGTTGTGGGATAATTAAATATATTCTAAATAAACTACAAACATAAAATTATATAGATTTATTTTGTCCTCACATTCTTTCTTGTAACTCATTCCTCTCAGTGACACAGCTGACTGAATGGCTCATTATGCAGCTCATTATGCAGGTCTTTGTCTTCTCAGGTGTGAATTCATGATAGTTGACGCCTACTCGCATATGACTTTTACCAAGAAAAAGTGTCTTAGAAAATTTAAATCAATATATTGTTTTCTGTAAGTGAGTAAACAAGATGATTTTCACATCATTTAGAAAAAAAAAAATTCTAGGCTACAAGCTCCAGTTCTCAAAATTTCTGGGAACCAATTTTCTGTATGTGTTTTATTGACTTATTCAAGTGATTTAACATTTTTAGTTTTTCACTAACCACGCATAACATTTTTTTTTCTCAAAAACACAATCATGTACATACATGCTGCTCACATATTATTATAGCCTAGTTTGTGCCTGATTACAGTGAGATTAGACTTTAGCCATTTAGATATTTATAAGAAACTGAAAAAAGCACAAATGTCAGGGCATGACAAAACTTCTCCAGGCCCCAAAAATACCCTTAGACTCCAGAGGGTTAATGGAACCTGCCAATAGCCTTTAAGTAAGTCAAGTTTGCTAACAAACCTGGCAGACCCAATACTGTCGACACAATCCTCCATTCTAGGGAGCGGATAACAATCCGGCACGGTGACCGCATTGACTTTTCGGTAATCCGTACAAAAACGAAAAGAACCATCAGGTTTCTTAACGAGAAGGCATGGGGAGCTCCACGGGCTATAACTATGGCGAGCTAAATCATTCTCTAACAAATAGTCAGTTTCTGTCTTCATAGCAGATCTCTTAATCTCGTTAACTCTATAAGGATGTTGTTTTTATCGGTTTCGCACCTCGAACATCAATATCATGCTGTAACACCCTAGTCTGGGAGGGGACATCAGAAAATAGAACGGGAAATGATGTGATGAGAGCTACCACATCATGTCTTTGCCCATCAGGTAAAGAAGATAACTGAGAAGTCAGATTGGATAGAATAACGGAGTTATCCAGCTTACAGCACTGTTGAGGAGTATTTCTTACTACCAGTCCATCCTCATCAGCATTCATCTCACCTTCTACAACAGACAAAGCTTTTGACGTTATCAATACAGCTGCATTGTCAGTGACCTGCTTAACAGGTTCCCCTACATCACGATCATGGTATGCTTTAAGCATATTAATGTGGCAAACACGTGTCTTGCGCCGCCCTTTCGGGAGTGCATATAACATAATCCGTATCACTCAGTTTCCTAACTATGTTATACGGACCGGTAAATCTAGCAGACAATGCAGACCCTGGTATTGGTAATAATACCACCACCTTGTCATCAGGCTGAAAAGACCGTGCAACAGCGTGTCTGTCAAATCGATCCTTCATCTCCGACTATGCATTTTTTCAGGAACTTACTTGCAAGATCACATGCACTATGCAGTTTCTCTCGAAATCGACTAACGTAATCGAGGACGTTCGTTCGTTTCTCTGTCTTACTCTCCATCATCTGTTCTTTCAAAACCTTTAATGGTCCCCGAAGAGTATGTCCAAAAACCATCTCGGCCGGACTAAAACCGAGTGATTCCTGCACACTCTCCCGTACAGCAAACAATACTAAGGGAATTCCTTCATCCCAATCTCTACTTGTGTCCATACAGAATTTTCGAAGCATGGATTTCAAGGTCTGATGAAACCTTTCGATTGCACCCTGACTCTCTGGGTGGTACGCACTAGAAACCCGATGTTTAATAGACAGAGACTTTAGTGTTTGGGTAAAAACTCGCGACAAAAAATTTGTACCTTGGTCTGTTTGGACAACTTTGGGAAGTCCAAAGGTAGAAAAGAACTTAGTCAAAACTTTAAAAATAACAGGAGCCGTAATCTTCCGCAGTGGAATAGCTTGAGGAAATCTGGTCGCTCTACACATTATCGTACATAGATATTGATTACCTGCTTTCGTTTTCGGCAATGGTCCGACACAGTCAACCAGTACCTCTTCAAACGCTTCTCCTATAACCGGGATAGGAGACAGTGGAGCGGGTGAGATAACCTGATTCGGCTTTCCTGCAATTTGACAAGTATGACACGTACGACAAAATTTTGCAACTTCCCGCTTCAACCCAGGCCAAAAAAAATGCTGAAGAATACGCTGGTAAGTTTTCGTTACCCCCAAATGCCCAGAGAGCAAATGTTCATGCGCCACCCACAATACATGAGAACGATATTTATTTGGAACTACCACTTGATATACCACGTTCCAGTCCAAATCCTCCTCAACCTTAGAGCACCACTTACGCATAAGTAAACCATTGTCTATGAAGTATGCAGTATTTTTCTTCTTTGCAGCCTCGGAGCTAATCACAGCTGATAAACATTTACTCAAAGAGGGATCATCATTCTGTGCCATAATGATCTGAGAACGAGTAACAGGCAGATCTAACGAACTAAAACTTTTCAAGTAAATTGTCTGAATTTTTCACCTTAGAAACATTTTCACCACTTTTCTTAGTTCCACAGGGTTTCCCATCATCCGCTAACGCAGATCCCATCAGTGAGTCAGCCAAATCAACTTCGTCCACTGTGTTTACCTGACTGAGCACGCGTAACTGCACAAGCAGAAAACACTTCAGGATGCAAATCAGCCACATCAACCATTGGACAAACCTGCGGAACATCAGTCACCTCTGGAGCGGGCAAAACTTTGCCTCCAGCCAAAACGTTTCCTAAGATGAGTGTAATTCCTTTTACAGGGAGTGAAGTACGAATTCCAACTCGCACGACACCTGAAACTAGTGTACATTGTAAATGGACATTATGCAAAGGTACAGACACTACCTGCATTTCTATCCCATGAATCAAAATGTTTGAGCCACAATATGATTCATCCGAGAACGGTAATACATCAGACAGCATAATTGACTGCATAGCCCCTGTATCTCGGAGAATGCAGATTTCTTTCTGATCCTCTTCCTTTCCAGATAACGAAACAAATCCTGGCATAACAAAAGGTTTGTAATTTATGTCACAAACGTCAGTACAACATGATAATTCAGACGGCAGTAAAGTCTTCACTAATGCAACACTCTTCGGGTTCTTAGGCTGCTGCTTACGTATAAGCACCGGGCAATCAGCAATCAAATGTCCGGTTTTATGGCAATAAAAGCAATCCCTTAGCTCTTTCGACTTCGGCATACCAGACTTCTCTCGAACACCCTGAGTTTGAGACGGACTACCAGTCACGCTCTTTTCAGTGCGCGTCACACAAAAGACACCCTTATGAGTGAGCATGAACTCATCCGCTAAAACAGCAGCTTGCGACAATGAACTAACCTTCTGTTCATTCAAATAGAGACAACCACACGTTCGGATAAACATCCCTTAAATTCCTCAAGCAGAACTAATTATCTTAAGGAATTAAAATCATCAGTTTTAGTTGCACTACACCATTTATCAAAGAGAAGTGCCTTCTCTCGGGAGAATTCAACAAAGGTTTGAGAAGAATTCTTCTTATGGCCTCTAAACTTCTGCCGATATGCTTCTGGAACTAACTCGTAGGCACGTAGAATTGCTAATTTTACAGCATCATAGCTCAAACTGTCCTCCAAGGAAAGGGTAGAGAAAACCTCCAATGCTTTACCACATAAGTGACATTGCAATAACAAAGCCCAACATTCTTTTGGCCACCGAAAAGACATAGCAATGCGCTCAAAGGCACTAAAGTATGAATCTACCTCAGTCTCACGAAAATGTGGCACTAGGGTGATATTTTTACCAACATCGAATGACTCTGTTACGGATGAAGCAGACGTTGGGGCAACAGTAGGAGTAGGCACTACAATGGGAGAACGGTCAGTGGCAGCGGGACTAACTCGAGGGAGATCTGGTAGCACAGCGGACCCTCCCACAATTCGCATTGCGTCAAGCTCCAGCTGTCTCATTTTTACCTGCGTCTCCGCCTCGATTTCAAATTTACGAATTTGTAACCGCAAATTCATCTCCGCCTGCCGAGCCTGCACCTTCTCCTTCGAGTCAAGTTGCAAACGGGCCAAACGGACCTTAAGTCTCGTTTCCTCTTTTGAGCAAACAGACATAGGGGAGAATGGTTCAAATGGAGGCAACCCCTCTCTAGCCTCAGCCTCCACCATAGGCGTTAGGTCCTCCTCACTCACATTCTCACTCCTACCAAAAGTATCCACCTCCACACTGTCCCCAACTGTAGCGTTCTCCGGCAACACAAGCACATTCAACTCCACTAATCGATTACATACCACAGACTTAATCTCTTTTTTAAGAGCATTTTTATTTACTGAAATCTGAAAATGACTTGCTATCATCACCAAATCATCCTTCCTACAACTATCTAATTCTTCTAGCGAGGGACTTTCAAGAAACCTTTCCAAACTAAACATAACCATCTTTATGATGCTGTACAACCGCACGTACAAATTCTCAATACACCCAGTGATACAAGAGACGGTGTGATGAACTGGTTCCTTATTAATTTAGTTGGATCCCGGATGAGCCCCCATTATGTTACAACCCTTCTTTAGCTCTTAACAATCTAGGGATTGAGAAGGGGAACATTAAACCAGTTCGGGCACCTGTCAACCATATCACTGAATTTAATGAGAAAACCGAGAGACACAAGAGTCACATAAAGTTAATTTATTAAATTAACTATAACCCTTTTACATCAAGAAAAACAATATTTAAACAAAGGTAATTTTTAGAAACTGAGGAGGACAAAGGGGAAATCTGGATTGTGCCAAATAAAATAATCAAAAAGGAAACTAACTAAACCATTTCCATCTACTCCTAAACTAAAAACAAAAGATAAAGAAAAAGTCTTCAACGTCCGCGACGTCGTAACTAAACTGCTCTAACTAATCAAACAAAAATACAGAGAGTGGCACAAATCCCTAACCTAGTGTACATAGTGTCGATGATTTGTATTGATTCTTATAATGAATGTGTTATGTGTCTGTCTCCTACAGGTGAGCTGGGCGCAGGTGTTTGGAGTTGTGCTAATCAGTTCCTGGTCTGGGCTTTTAAAGACGCTGTAGAGGAGACCGACTGGGTGGACTGCCGTTGTTCCATCTCTCCCGCACCGACTAGGATTTTGTTTTGTTTATTCATTGCACCTCACTATACTGATTGCTTACACTTTTATTTTTCAAAGCTATCTTCATTACTGATTGTATAACATTTATTCTGTTAAATTCTATTTATTTAATAAATTAAGTATATGTGGTTATTCCGCGTGTGGTCTTTCCCTACTCTGTTGCGTGCTTTGAGCCAGGCTTGTAACATTATTTGGATTTAGTATGTGTTTTTGTTCCGCTTGTGGTTTTTTATTAGTCTTTTTTTTTGTTTTTGTCAATTGGGTTTGAGTAGTTAATAGTGGTTTGTTGTTAAACGCATTTAGTATTGTAGGTCGTTTTGATTAACGTGCCAAATTTGTTGACTGTATTCGGATCCTATGGTGATCCGGCGCAGTAAGTTTGATTTGGCATTTAACGCATGGTAAATGATTGGGAAAGACACACGCGGATTAGTTAATAAGGTTGAGATTTTTTTTTTGTATTACGTCGGTGCGGGAGACAAAGAAATAATTTGGTTTGTTTGTGCCTGGGGTTGTTTAAATACAGCCAGGTTAAAGTATTGGGGGTGGTTCATTGTTGGGTAGGTGCGGGCCTTCGCTGTGTTTGCGAGACAAAAAATATATATTATATATATTTTATCTAATTGATGGTGTAGCCATTGGAGCTTTGCGAATCCCTGCTAAGCGCTTAACGCTTGTTTGTTATTTTAGTTATTTGTTTTTGTGCTATATCCTGGGCGGAGGGCACAGTCGTGGATGCTTGCTTTAACGGCATTTTTGTCGGGGAAGTTAGGTGCCACTGATATCGTGTATTAAAAATCTCTGCTCTTGGGGTATGCATGAAGTGGATCGACGTGTGCAGGGAAAGCTCCGTTTGTTTTTTGGTCTTGTAGCTGCAGTGTGGTGGCTGTACTTGCATTGATAAATGTGCTCATTTAAAAATTTGGTTTAGGGGTTAAAGCAAAACGGTAGAGGAAATAAATGGATACTTTGGATAAATTTTTTTCGCTGCTCCATCAGATCAGGTTTTAGATACGTTGACTAAGGAGCAGTTGTGTGATGTTAGTGAACATTATAATTTTGAATTGGGCTTGAGAAAAAATGCGAAATTGTCGCAGATAAGGCAGGTGGTTAGAACTAAATTGGCTGAAAGAAAAGTTCTTCCATCAATAACTTCAATGGATGAGTTGGAGCCTGAAGGTGCTTCAACGCCACGGGCAAGTCTGGGTGAGTCTCGCAGTAATTTTGGTCTTACCTTTGAACAACAAAAAGAGCTGTTAGAAATGCAACAAAGAGAGAGAGAAGCTGAACGTCAGCTAGAATATAATAAAATCAAAAGTGATCGAGAAATTGCTTTGGAACGTTTTAGGTTGATTGCAGAAGGGAAAATTATTAGTGATACCGGTGGCGATGTCCCGATCGGACCAGCCCGCACCCCTGATATCTCTAATATGGCCAGATTGCTACCGAGGTTTAATGAGAAAGATCCGGATGTGTTCTTTTCACTGTTTGAAAGTGTGGCAGATAATCGTGGTTGGAGTGATTCTGAACGAACGTTGTTACTCCAGAGCGTTCTAGTTGGAAAAGCGCAGGAGGCGTTTATTGCTTTGTCGGTGCCTGAAAGAAAGATTTATAAAAGCGTGAAAGATGCTGTGCTGAAAGTATATGAGTTGGTTCCAGAAGCATATAGACTGCGATTTCGTAATTGGAAGAAGGGAGAAAAGCAGACTTATACAGAGCTAGTAAGAGAGCTGAATTGTCATTTCAATCGTTGGTGTGTTGCAGTAGGCGTCTCTACCTTTGAAGAATTGTGTAACTTAATTGTTTTAGAGCAATTTAGAAACATCCTCCCTGATCGAATCGCAATATATATAAATGAGCGGAAGGTAAAAACAGCAGCAGATGCCGCAGTTTTATCTGATGAATATGTTTTAACGCACAGGCAAAATTTTAAAGAATATAATCCAGGAAGGGGCTACCGCGAGCAGCGCATTGGGCGTTTCAGTGAACGTTCAGTATTTTCTAATACTGCCACTAGTCAGTCTGGTGCCAGAGAAACAGTTTCGTGGCAAGGCAGATCCGGATGCTTGTCGTTATTGTTTAGAGAAGGGGCACTGGAAGAACGAGTGTCCGGCCTTGAAAGAAAAGGGCCAGAGAAGCAAACCTGGCGCGTCAAGACCTGTTGCTCTTGCCGTTTCTGGTGTGCGCGCACGGTCTGAGTTCATCCGCACAGAGATTAGGTCAAACCCTGAAGTGGGTGTGGCCTCTAATTTGTCTGCAGACAGCCTTGTTGGATCTAACCAGTATAGCCATTCGGAGGTAATTGAAGCCGATGTCAATGATTATTCTCCTTTCATTACAGATGTTTTTGTATCGTTGGTGGGCAGTTCTGTAAAGGTGCCAGTTAAAATTCTTAGAGATACGGGGGCCTGTGAATCTTTTCTTCTAGAGTCTGTTTTGACTCTTTCTAGTGAGTCCAGTACTGGTAATGTTTTAGTGAGGGGAATTGGGTTGCAGGTTGTAACTGTTCCTCTGCATAGGATTGAGCTTCAGTCAGACCTAGTTCAGGGTGAGGTTGTCATTGCTGTGCGCCATTCGTTGCCTGTAGATGGTGTACATCTCCTCTTGGGTAATAACTTGGCTGGAGAGCGTGTTTGGCGTGATGTGCCGCCACCTGTGGTGGTTAAGAGCGTTCCATCTATCCCATCAGGTGCTGATAGTAGCCTGCAGAGCTTACCTGAGGTGTTTACTGCCTGTGCAGTAACACGTGCTATGAACCGTGCCTCTGGAACTGAGGTTTTAGAGAAAAATCGTAAGCCTGATTTACAGCCTATTGTTTTGCCAGATTTGCCATCTTCTCTGTCATTTAGTGATTTTGTTGTAGCTCAGAAGGAGGACTCAACATTGAGTGAACTGTTTGCTGGGGTTTTGCCTGTTGAGGAGCGACATAGTGCAGCGAGGGGTTATTTTGTTCAGGATGGGTTGTTGGTTCGTAAGTGGATGCCTCAGATTAATGACGTGCTTGAGGATCCTGTTTTCCAGATAGTAGTGCCTGTGAAGTTTAGAGACTTGATACTACAGACGGCTCATGGTGATATAGCGGGGCCATTTGGGGGTGCGGAAGACGTATGACAGACTTATGAAGTACTTCTATTGGCCTTGCCTAAAGAAGGATGTGGCATGCTTCATTAAGACCTGTCATACATGTCAGTTAACTGGAAAGCCTAATCAGGTGATCAAGCCCACTCCACTTTACCCTATTCCAGCTTTAGGGAAACCATTTGAGTATTTGCTAATCGACTGTGTTGGACCATTGCCTCCATCAAAGTCAGGGTGTGTTTACCTTTTGACTGTGATGTGTCAGGCCACCCGTTACCCGGCTGCCTATGCGTTACATACAATTTCTATGAAGTCGGTGGTGAAGGCTCTCTCTCAGTTTATCTCCATCTTTGGTATCCCACAGATTATTCAGAGTGACAGAGGCTCCAATTTTACGTCACGTATATTTTCAGAAGTGCTGGAGCAGCTGCATGTTAAACATCAGCTCAGTAGTGCTCATCACGCCCAGAGCCAAGGCTCTTTGGAGCGTTTTCACCAGACACTCAAGTCACTGCTTGGGGTTTACTGTGTTCAGCTTAGCAAAGACTGGGAAGGGCTTCTTTGGTTGTTGCTTGCAGCACGTGAGGTAACACAGGAAAGTACGGGTTTTTCACCTAATGATTTGGTGTTCGGCCATAGAGTCCGGGGGCCTTTAGCTGTCCTGCAGGATAAGCTGAAGTGTCCTGAAAGCCCTACTAACTTGTTGGAGTATGTGAACGGCTTTCGCCGGAAATTGTTCTTAGCTTGTGAGATGGCTGTAGAAAATCTGACTAAGGCTCAGAAGAAAATGAAGAGCTGGTATGATCGCCGGGCTGAGCCGAGAGTATTCAGTTTGGGAGATCAGGTTCTGGCGCTGTTGCCGATAGCCGGTTCTCCCTTTCTGGCTAAATATGCAGGTCCTTACACGGTTGTTCGGCAGGTGTCAGACCTGAACTATCTAGTTTTAACTCCTGACCGTAGACGTACTACGCAACTTTGTCACATTAATCTTTTGAAACCTTACTACAGTAGGTCTCCAGTTTCTGGGGCAGCAGAGACTGGTGATCAGGTTAAGTCAGTTGCTTTGGCTGCAGTTGCTGGGATATCTAGCTTCTCTTCCCACATGGTGGCAGTGGGTGGTGATGAGGATGTGGTTAGCCCAGACGACTGTGTGCTCCAGCCTCGGTTGAAGAACTCAGAGAAGTTGTCTGAGTTGGACACACTACTTGGGCATTTGTCCAAGGAGAGGGCATTAGAAGTTGAGTCGTTGATTTTTAACTTTCCTGCTTTGTTTTCAGACACACCGTCGTGCACACTCACTTGATTCAACATGACATTGATGTGGGTGATACTGAGCCGATAAGGCAGAGGTTCTATCGGGTGTCATTTGAGAAACAGCAGCACCTAGAGACAGAGGTGAAGTATCTCTTGAATAATGGTTTGGCAAAACCCTCTTATTCCAGTTGGGCTTCACCTTGTATTCTAGTTAGTAAACCTGACGGGACGTATAGATTTTGCACCGATTATCGGAAGCTAAATAACATCACAAAGCCAGACTCTTTTCCGCTCCCAAGGGTTGAAGACTGTGTTGACCGGGTAGGATCGGCCAGGTTCGTAAGTAAGTTTGATTTACTTAAAGGCTACTATCAGGTTCCTTTGACACCTCGGGCTCAGGAGGTTTCAGCCTTTATAACGCCGTCTGGCCTATATTCGTATTCTGTGATGAGCTTTGGGTTACGAAATGCGCCCGCCACATTTCAGCGACTAATGAACCGCGTAGTCTCTGGTTTACAGGGCTGTGCTGTTTATTTGGATGATGTTGTCGTGTATAGTGACGGGTGGTCTGAACATCTTGAGCGTATCCAGGCTCTTTTTACACGGCTAGTTGAAGCTCGTCTCACTGTAAATCTCGCTAAGTGCGAGTTTGCCCAGGCGACAGTTGTTTATTTGGGGAAGGTGGTGGGGCAGGGCCAGGTGAGGCCTGTGCACGCGAAGGTGGTGGCTATTGATAATTTCCCTGTTCCAGCTACCAAACCTGAGCTTAGACGTTTTTTAGGAATGGTGGGGTATTATCGTGGCTTCTGTGCTAACTTTTCCACCGTCGTTGCCCCATTGACCGACCTTTTGAAGGGCCGTATTAAATTTGATTGGACCGCGATTTGTCAGGCCGTTTTTGAGAATGTGAAATTGTTGTTAACATCTGCTCCTGTTTTAATGGCTCCCCGCATGGACCAGTCATTCCAGATGCAGGTCGATGCTAGTCACGTGGGTGCTGGGGCTGTGCTCTTGCAGAGGGATGAGCAAGGCGTAGATCGGCCAGTGTGTTTTTTCTCGAAAAAGTTTAACCGCCACCAGCTAAATTATTCGACCATCGAGAAAGAAACACTGGCTTTAATCTGGGGATTACAACACTTTGATGTTTATTTAAGTGGGGGTGCCGTTCCAGTTACCATTTATTCTGATCATAACCCACCTAACGTTCTTGTATTCTCTAAAGAGCCCAAGTCAGCGCCTTATGCGCTGGGTGTTATTTTTACAACCGTATAGCCTACTGATCCGGCACATTCGGGGTGTGGATAACATTATGGCTGACGCCTTGTCCCGTGCCCCGTGTGAGCCGGAGTGAGTCAGTGTCTTGTCCTGTCTGTTTCTCTCTCTGGTATCTCCCATCTCTTTCTCTGCCTAGTCTCCTTAAATTTGGCTTTCCAGGTACCGGGACTTGCTGGAGCCTGGAGTTTGAGGGAGGGTAATTGGAACTACTGGGGAGTGGAGGGAAGGGGCGGGTTTGCTGGATTCAAGTAGCCATTTTGCATCTGCTTGGCAGGCTTGGGCGGAGTGTCCAAGCCATAACCCCTAGACCAAGTTGAGTATTTTTAACATTTGATGTTTACTCATAATTTCATATATTGAGAAGTGATATGTATGCTACTTAATTGATAGGTTTGGGTGCTGGGGGGGGGTAGGTTTTTTTTTTCCAGAGTCTCTCTTTGAGGTCTCTGTCGTAAGGGGGGGGGGGTGTCACGGCTTTGCCTGGCTCCTCCTCCTGCCTGTGTGCTGTGTCTGTCTCCTACAGGTGAGCTGGGCGCAGGTGTTTGGAGTTGTGCTAATCAGTTTCCTGGTCTGGGCTTTTAAAGACGCTGTAGAGGAGACCGACTGGATGGACTGCCGTTGTTCCATCTCTCCCGCACCGACTAGGATTTTGTTTTGTTTATTCATTGCACCTCACTATACTGATTGCTTACACTTTTATTTTTCAAAGCTATCTTCATTACTGATTGTATAACATTTATTCTGTTAAATTCTATTTTATTTAATAAATTAAGTATATGTGGTTATTCCGCGTGTGGTCTTTCCCTACTCTGTTGCGTGCTTTGAGCCAGGCTTGTAACAATAGACAAAATTCCATCTAAATTTGTTTAAATGTATGTCACGTGACATGCTTACCTAAACCCCTTTCCTCCTTCCAGCTTAACCCAGCTTTGAAGAGCTGTTTAAAACTTTCAAAGCTCACACATACGGAGTTCTTAGGGCAATCCCAACAGGCAACATTCACATGACAAACTCACTTAACAAAACTAAGTCAAACAAAGCAAAACCAGACACATTACAAACCAAAGTCAAAGCAAAAAGTCTCTCTCCCGCACTGGCAGTAGCATCTCCCTTAAATAGCTCTTCCCCAGGTGTCAAGCATCGGGATGATGAGGATCACGCCCTCACAGGGCACACCCAATCAACTCGTCACAGATGATTGACAGGCAAAACAGCAAATCAGCAACGGCCTGTTAGAGTGACAGTAAAAGAGAGGCAAAGACACACCAAAAAGAGAAACAAAATACACAGAAACACTAACCGTCCCTAAGGACGTAACATCAACAAATTAGAATACTTTATAAGACCAAAAAAAAAAAAAAAAACTTTTTGTGAATTGTTGGCCTTCTGGAAAGTAGTGTTCATTTACTGTACATGTACTCAATACTTGGTAGGGGCTCCTTTTGCTTTAAGTACTGTCTCAATTCAGTGTGGCATGGAGGTGATCAGTTTGTGGCACTGCTGAGGTGGTATCGAAGCCCAGGTTTCTTTGACATTGTTTGGTCTCTTGTTTCTCATTTTCCTCTTGACAATACCCCACAAATTCTCTATGGGGTTCAGGTCTGGTGAGTTTGCTGGCCAGTCAAGCACACCAACACCACGGTCATTTAACCAACTTTTGGTGCCTTTGGCAGTGTGGGCAGGTGCCAAATCCTGATGGAAAATTAAATCAGCATCTTCAAAAAGCTGGTCAGCAGAAGGAAGCATGAAGTGCTCCAAAATTTCTTGGTAAATGAGTGCAGTGACTTTGGTTTTCAAAAATCACAATGGACCAACATCAGCAGATGACATTGCACCCCAAATCATCACAGACTGTGGAAACTTAACACTGGACTTCAAGCAACTTGGGCTATGAGCTTCTCCACCCTTCCTCCAGACTCTAGAACCTTGGTTTCCAAATAAAATACAAAACTTGGTGAAAAGAGGATTTTGGACCACTGGGCAACAGTCCAGTTCTTCTTATCTTTAGCCCAGGTAAGACACCTCTGATGTTGTCTGTGGTTTAGGAGTGGCTTAAAAAAAGGAATACGACAACTGTAGCCAAATTCCTTGACACGTCTGTGTGTGGTGGCTCTTGATGCCTTGACTCCAGCCTCAGTCCATTCTTGAATCGATTTTGCTAGACAATCCTCATAAGGCTGCGGTTCTCTTAGTTGGTTGTGGATCTTTTTCTTCCACACTTTTTCCTTTCACTCAACTTTCTGTTAACATGCTTGGATACAGCACTCTATGAACAGCCAGCTTCTTTGGCAAAGAATGTTTGTGGCTTACCCTCCTTGTGATGACTGTCTTCTGGACAACTGTCAGATCAGCAGTCTTCCCCATGATTGTGTAGCCTAGTGAACCAAACTGAGAGATAATTTTGAAGGCTCAGGAAACCTTTGCAGGTGTTTTGAGTTGATTAGCTGATTGGCATGTCACCATATTCTAATTTGTTGAGATGAGTGAATTGATGAGTGAATTGGTGGGTTTTTGTTAAATGTGAGCCAAAATCATCACAATTAAAAGAACCAAAGGCTTAAACTTCTTCAGTCTGTGTGCATTGAATTTATTTAATACATGAGTTTCACAATTTGAGGTGAATTACTGAAATAAATGAACTTTTCCATGACATTCTAATTTATTGAGATGCACCAATAAGTGTGAATACATAGAAAGGTCACGATTAAATTAGGAAAGCTATAACCAAAGGTGGAGAAGAGAAAGTCAAATGACTTATAAAAGCAAGCAATAGAGGAAGAGGAAATGAGGGTTACATATGCTGAATCAAAGCAAATTCTTTAACCATGTGAGTTATGGACTCTCTTGTATTCTTATCAACGTTTCAGTTCTGTGCTCCTTATTTGATTTGCTGTGTGTCTGTCTGTGTGCAGAGAAACTCTATAATCAAACGCAAAATATTCATAATCGTTTTGCCATGTGTATGTGCAGGTTAATTATAGAGCAGCAGAAAACTGCAAAGCCTCAATTCCCCAAAGCATATTTTCGTCTCTTTCATCTCTCCCTGCAGTAAGGAATAAGTGAGACAGACACCAGGGAGCAGAATTACTCCAGAAATGGAAAAGAAATGGAAAAAAGAGAACATATGGAGATCACAAATCTGTCTCTTTTCTCAAATCTGTCTCTTCAGTGAGGGAATCAGTTTGTTTATATTTGGAAGATATTCAGCAAATAACAACAACAGCCAATTTCTTTTGTAATATAATTTTTAAAATGCATTTTATTCCCATGATGGCAAAGTTGAATTTTCAGCATTCATTACTCCAGTCTTTACTGTCACATGATCCTTCAGAAATCAGTATAATTAGCTGATTTGATGCTCAAGAAACATTTCTTATTATCATCAATGTTGAAAATAGTTGTGGTGTGTAATATTTTTGTGAAAACTGGGATGCATTTTTTTTTTAGGATTCCTTTATAGCCACGTTTCCACCGCTGGAACTTTACCCAGGAACTAGGGACTTTGGGCTGGGACTCGGTGTGTTTCCACCGCAGGAACCAGGATCTAAATAAAGTTCCGGGTAAAAAAAAAAAAAAAACGCCCCTCAGAAAGTCCCTGCTGGCGAGGTAGTACTTTTTCAAAGGTCCGGAATTTCGCGGAAATTTACTTGGTTGCTGAGCATGCTGATTGGTTGAGTTCACGCAGCATTGTGATTTCAACCACCATTTATTTGGATAATTGTCAAAATATTACTGTTACTGTGTCATGAAATGTAGTTTTAAAAGTATTTCAGTCGAGAATATAGTTGTTTAAAACTCAAATCTGCGGTTTATTTATAAAGACAGCGACTGTATAAAAATGTGTTTCGCCGATTTTGGAGACGATCAGCTCCATGCGATCCACGGGAGCTCAGTGATCATGTATCCGCCTAGAGCAGTCTCAGCTCGGCTAGTCCTTCTGACATTTGCCACTGGCTCTGATGTCTCTTTAGTGGTTAAACATAAAATATAATTTGTTTTGGGTAAATCTAACAGGTAATCTTTGGTCTTTATTTAATTTATCTATATGTTAAAATAAAAAAAAAATGGGGCAATTGATATAATATTTAATTTAATTGTAATGTAAGCTGTATATATACACATTTCCCTGAAGTAAGTACATTTCTATTATTATGTATAAATGAAAACGAAAGGAGGCACTGGTGTTTAATATCATATTTCGTCTTATTGTAAATATACAGTGAGGAAATTTGCAGTAGCCAAGGTGAGCTGACTGATGTCAAGTACGCTGCTGTTTGCAGAACTACGACAAGTCCGAAATTTGCATTGTATTGAGAAATGCGCGGAGACCTACGTCACCAGACTATTTGCCTAATCTTCACGGTACTTCAGACTGTGGTGGAAACACAGAAAGCAACAGGTCTGGGGGGAAAATAGTTCCTGGGGAAAAAAGTTTGTTCTGGGTAATTTTGGTGGAAACACGGCATATGTTGTTTAAAAGAACAGCATTTATTTGAAACCTTTAGTATCATTTTAAATATCTTTATTGTCATTTTTGATCAATGTAATGCACCATTGCTAAACAGAAGTATTAATGTAAAAAAATAAAAATAAAAATAAATTCTTACTGACCTCAAACTTTTAAATGTTTGTAGTATGTGTGTGTGTGTGTGTATCACAAATAGTAAAATTAATCAAAATCTCATAAATCATAATTGGTCATTTATAGAAATTGTGAATTTCCTACAAAATCTCCACCCTTATAGCTGTAGCACCGATGCTTAGGGGGATATGTTGCTAACTTTAGGGTGCTAACTTATAATAATATATTAGATTCTGTATAAAATAATATACACAAATTAAAGGACCTCATTAATTTGTTAGTCATTTGTATTCTTTAAACGTTCTTTTAAAGCATATGTATATATATATATATATATATATATATATATATGTGTGTGTGTGTGTGTGTGTGTGTGTGTGTGTGTGTGTGTGTGTGTCATTCACAAAAGCTGTAAATTTAAGGTTAGGTCAGTAAAGTGTAAGTAAGGATATAACAGCTCCTCCCCATTATTCTGTGGCCTTTTAGCTCAGTGTCCCTGTCTCCAGCTCTGTCATGTTAGTTTGAGCACCTCTGGTGAAAGTCTGTTCTCTGCTCTTCACAGCACACACTCCAAAGCTTTTACCAGATGACAGCAAAGAAAAGGGTAAAAGATGAAAGACTGGACAGCTACACATACAAACCACCAACAAGGAGACTGAAAAATGACCAAAAGCACAAGGATGACATTACACTGTGTGTGCTCCTTATACAAGTGCAGGCACAAAAGCAAGTCCAAATAAGCAGTATAAAAACCCTCCAGCAGAAGATTAGCCTTCGAGGAATACAACACAAAGAGAAGAGAGAGAGAGAAAGAGACATCTGTGTGGGTTATGGGTAGCACAACATGTTCTCCTTCACCAAACTCCCATTTAGAGACCCATGACAGGCTCATATTTATAGCCTGAAGAAATTGACACCCAGGGGACCAAATGCATATACACACCTGAATTTGTTTATTGCCTTAATGTAACATTTGTGGTTAGGGGGAAGACCGTAGGTTGTTTTCCTATTTCTGTGCTCACCAGTGGTGGTCTGTGAGGGAGTTTTCCAATAAGGCCTGCTCTAACACACCTGTCTGATATTTAATGAACTCCAAAACCTTTATTATCTGGTTCAAGTGTGTTTGATTACAGATTTTAACAAAATTCTAATCTTCGGCCATATTTGCGTACTATCAGAGTACATACTAAAGAACATGTACTACAGTTCAAAAGTAGTTTTTTATTTTTTAATTATTCAGAAATATACATTAAATTGTTAAAAAGTGATAGTGAAGACATTTAGAATGTTACAAAATGTTTTTATTTCAAACAAATGCTTCCTTTGAACTTTCTACTCATCAAAAAAAAAAAAAAAAAAAAAAAAAAAATTAGCAGAATTATAATGATTTCTGATGGATAATGTGGCACTGAAGACTGCAGTAATGGTTGCTGAAAATTCAGCTTTGCCATCACAGAAATACATTACATTTTGAAATATATTTTAATAATATTCCACTTTTTCTTTTTTACAATATTTTTAATCAAATACAACCTTGGTGTGCATAAGAGACTTCTTTTCAAAAACATTAAAAAAATCGTACCAATCCCAAACCTTTGAATGAAAGTTTACCTTTTTCAGATGGACATGAATAACGTTGAATTATTTGAATATCCATCATGACTGGTAAGTTTATGAATCAGAAGAGCATTTATACTGTCATTTGTTTACATTCACTCTTTTTTTGTAGGTTACATTTTTAGACCAGTAGTCTTTATGAGTGAATATATTATTTTATTCAACTGATTCAACCAAAACCCCAAATTCATTCAGAAACGAAGTATGAGTGAGTCACTAAATCATTCCTTCAAAATGATTTATCCAATCAAACTGATTCATTCTGTAACACTTCTCATAAACCCTCAAAAGTGGACTTTGCTGTTTTTGTTTTAACCGTTGAATTTGCATGTCATGCAGACTGTAAGGGTAGAACAATGCCAGAACAGATAAAATATCTTTGTACAAGTGCATAAACTGCCTTCTTGGGATTCTCAGTGCACCTGACCATCGCTGAAGCTTTTAAAACCATGTCAATGACAAGAAAATGGTCTTTGTTTTGAGAAACTAATGTTATTTAATATCCCCTATTAAATGTAAAGTCATAAATGGAAAACACTCTTCATATTTTAGATAATGGTTCTCAATGTAGAACAGTGTAATTTGTTTTGAATGATTTCTGCCTAATGGCTCTCTGAGGCATGTCTTAGGACACTGTTAATGGCTGAAGAGTAGGAGAGGAGAGAGGATTGAACAGACGCACTTTATAAAGTGATTAGAAGAAACTGCTCCAAAAACAAACAAGTGATCATTTAGTAGAAACAGAACAACATCCATATAATCTATGTGACCTTTGGACCACTTCACTGGAGTTTATGTGGGTGTTTTTATTTTGCGTCTTTTTTTATTTATTTATTTTCATTCAAACAACAGAAACACAAAGGATTTATTTATTTTTTATTTTGGTGAAAATCAAAAATACAATGGCTTTTGAAAGTGATAACACCCACACAACAAACTCCAGGGTCATTATTTATTTGTTACTGCTTTAAGCAACATCTAGTCGATCTATCAATAAAATGTGTGCCATTACAATTAATTGATGCTGGGCTTGAGGTGATCTACGTGTCCTTGCCTGTCACACGACTGGACTTTAATATGCATGAGCAAATACACACGTTAAGGGAAGTGGAACAAGGAAGCCATCAATTATGCAATGGGATGTGTTTATATTAAGAAAACATTCACATTGCTATCTATATACTGTATACAAGAGGAGTTCAGATAACGTGCCTTAAGAATATATTACACTTAGATACAAAAAAAAACTTGACATGCAGAAAAGACAACTGTAAAAGTTTTATACTAATGTAAATTGATTTGTACATTTATCAAATTTTCTTTGTGTTTGATAGATTACAGTGTGAAGGTCACCCTAATTTTGATGAATAATGTATAACCTATTTTGGTACATCGAACATAAATAAATATCTAGAACCTAAAGGTTCAGCTTGTTAAATGTATAAAATATTCTAGCAGGTTCAGCAATGTGGGCAAAGTACCTATTTGTCAGGGTTTGTTGGTTGGCAAAAGACAGCAAGCAGTTTTCATCATGCTTGATTTTACAGTAGTAACTTGTGTCACATGACCCAGTCAAACAGCACAATATTGGCAGCATTCCGGCTTTGAATTGTCATTACATACAGGTATATACAGGAAATAGCAGTCTTCGCCTAGTGGTCATTAAAATAAAAATAAAAAAATCCCCGGATAATTTCAAGTATGTTTGAAAAAAGCTAGTTCAGATGATCAAATATTTACATACTAAAGGAAAAAAGAGCTAGAAAAGGAATTTAATTTAAAATGTATGCTTTTATAGATTTTCATTGATCATGGCAGCAGTAATGCAACAATGTTCTAGGCTATGTGGTCTTGGACACCAGAATAAGATGTCTATATTTCTCTTTGGTAAGGACCATCTCCCACTGTGGCTATAATATTCATCAGGCTTTGGCTGCATGATGGGATGTCCAGGGACAGATGGCCAGCACGGTTCCGCACAGAAGCCATGGGCGTGATTGCGTCCGGCCTGTGGAGCACGTTTGTGAGGTTTAATGGGCTGACTAATCAGAGCGAGAAATAGATGCATCTAAAATAGGCTCTGGGATCACCAGAGATCAGCCACAGACACACACACACACACAATGAAAATTCTTTGAAAAGCCTATTGTAATGCAAACTTTCAAAGCCTCACACCTATAAACTAAAACTTGCGCACTACTTTCATCCTCTGAGAACATTTAATCTGCATTCTAGAAAGAGACGTCTATGATTTCAATGTGCTGCAGTGTATTGTGATGTAATGCCCACATTGCTGAACAGGAGTAAAAGAAACCGAAGTCATTAGCCAGTTCAATTCCATATTCATCTTACGACTGAAAATGTCAAAATAACAAATAACTTGTCTCAAAAAAACTGACGCCATTTCACACAGCTGTCGCAGCTGCTTTGACAAATGTCTCAGTGCTGTCAATGCAGCACAAGGCCACCGTAACAAGCTGACAAAGCCACATTTGAAAACCCACAGAAACACACACATTTCTCAGATGCCAAGAAAACCGGGATCTCAAATCCCTCTTGACACGGCGTGATCCAAACTTCCGAGGAGAATGTGTCTATAAAACCACAGACAGAATAATATTCAGTCCCAGAAACTCCACATGAAGAATCCACAGTCAAAGTTTAAAGGGGTCATATCAAGAGGAATCCAATTCTCCTTGATCTTTAGAAATCTTTTGAAAAGAGCTCATTGTACTATGAACATATACTGTAACTTTTAGAACTGTAAACTTCCTCCTTAGTGCAAAAAAATAAAAAGAGGTTAAACATATTGTGAGGAGTGGGATGGGGCCGGTTGAGTTAATGATAATGCGTGACACCTGCGCCACCACCAGTCTCGAGTCCCAAAGAGGAGCTCCAGAACGATAAAAGGAGGAGTGACGACAGTGTAAGACGACAGAGGACCAGGCCTAGACTTTATTTTGTTTTGGTTCTGTTTGTTCGTGGCAGTCACCATGAGGGGCTGTTGCGATAGTTTAAGTTCAGAAATTTGTTTCATACAATCAAGGTGAGGTAATTGCAAGGAACAGACACAGATTCCCAAAAATCTGAATTACTAATGATGAAAGTGAAATGAAGGAAAGTCTGTCAAAACATGTACTGTTCCTGGCTGTGAGCCTCACCTGCTGCTCTGAATGCCAACATTAGGAAAGAACTGTATCTTAGGAAATATTTAAAACATTTCAGGATGAAAGTTTGTAGACTGTAAAGAAGGAGATGGGAACCAGTGAACATTTAAACATAAAACTTTAATAAACAAAGGAACAAACACAAAATCAAAGTAAAAGCGGCAGCCACTCATGGACGACTGCTGCATAAAACATAATAAAACAACAACATAAATATTCCAGGCCTGGTCTTCTCTCGTCCTTCATTGTCATCAATCCTCTTTTAATTGTTCCGGAGCTCCTCCGTGGAACTGGAGACCGGTGAGTGGAGCAGGTGTTGCTCATTATCAGTTACTCCACTCGCCCCACTCATCACACCACAACAAACAAACAATCGAACAAACAAATACATTTAATTAAATAAAGATGGAAAAACAACAACAACAAAAAACACTCAACTGATGTCTTGGAAAAATTATCAAAATTCATAAAACCCATTTAAGCTCTTTTCAAGTGGTATCAGATATGCATTGTAATGTGTAAATGAAACGCTCATATTTATGTGTAATGTCTCACATAGTAAAACATAGTTTTTTGGAAATAGGAGGGAGAGCTGGGAAAAATATTGTCTGTACAAGAATTATTGGCTTTCCAATATATGGGCATATTAGACACCCAACCAGAGCAAAACCCTGAGACATACATCTCTCTGATCTCTCAATGACTTCCAAACAGGCCTGTAAGAATCCGATCAATTTTCTAAATAGATTTTTCTCCATGGACAATTTGCTGGGCTATTAGCGTGTCATCTATAACTATGTCAGGGATTTAAACCAGAAGGAATGTGTCCGTGCGAGAATGTGCAGACCCGTCTAGATAACACACACATACACAGACACACACATACACAAGGCCATGTAATTCAGTTTCGTAAGGGGAATAGAGAATAATAAATGTAGAGTAAAAAAGCTTTCCACCACGTGACTGCCAATTTTCTGGGGTGGATCCAAGTGTCAAGTATTAAAATAATGTTGAACCCACAGCATGCAAAATCAACAAACAACAAAACATTCAACAGAAAAAAAAAAAAAAAAAAACTGGTTAAAAATCAAAATGAGTGTAAACCACAACACATTTAAACTTGTGTGATGGCAAAGCTGAAAATAAACATTATTATATTATTATTGTCAATGTTAAGAATATTTGTGCTGATAATAATATTTTTGGGGGAAACCATGAAACATGTTTTGCCCCCAGATTCTTTAGAAAATTCCATCTTTGCTGAAGATATATATATATATATATATATATATATATATATATATATATATATATATATATATATATATATATATATATATATGCTGAAGATATATATAATTTTAATTTTTCTCAGACCCTAAACATTTGAACAATAGTGTTCAAAATGAATACATAAGCAAACAATACCCATTAACCCATATACAGAGAACAAATGAATTTTTAGTACATCATGCACAGAAATGACCAAATTAATAAAAACTTAAAAACTTGTCAGTGACAACAAACCCCTAACAGAAAAAAGGTGTAAGGACTGTTAGAAAGACAGAAAGGAAGAGTGTAAAGCATGTTTGTGTGTGTCAGAGAGATAAGGAAAGAAACATACAGATGTGGAAACAATCCAAAGTAGTAAAAAAGATTGGACGATGACTCAATAATGTCAACCCAGCTTGATATTTCACTTTACTTGTGGCTTGTTTGGCCCTGTAAACCTGCTTAGTGCATTTTCAACAGTGACCATGAAGCTATTTATTATTATTGTTATTATTATCCTTGTCAAATTTGGAAAGTAGAAGAGAAAAAGAAACTTTCTGGTTTAAAAACCTGTCCTTGGTGTGGGCAGTAAAAACAAAAAAGATTAGTATAGCATATGTTGATATCTGTGTTTGTGGGTACATTTATTTAGTGATAAATGTCTATCTCTCTGTAGGAGTTTTTTTTTTTTTTTCTTTTCTTTTCTGGGCACCTTCAGGGCTTTCTAGAAGAACAAAGTTACAATATCATTTCTTTATGAGCACCTGCCTGCTTATATAACACTGAGTCTTGATACTAAAGACCAAGACAGAACATAAGTTACCATATACATGTTCTCATTGTGTCCTTGACCTTCTGTGACTACATGTGATAAACAGTGCAGATCCCAAAGACAGCATTTCTAAAAGGAACACTGGTGTTAAATACACCACAGAACCAATGATCCAACACTGCCCTCTCCTTGACCTTCACTCACACAGGTAGAGTATCTTCCACGAAGGAGATATCAAGTTAAAATAGCTGATGACATTTTCCCTAATGAAGTCAACATTGCTGAGTGGGAGTGGTCAGTATCGTTCTGCAGTTCCTGCGGGCGATGCATCAAAAATGACCACAAGTTAATTAGATAAATGTCACGCACTCAGAGATGTGGCAGACAACAGCTCCCGTCTACCTGCTGCGAGAAATATTGCCAAACCTGAAATGATGTGACCTCATTATTTTCTCCATACGTCTCCATAGTTTTATTAGATTTTTTTTTTTACCCCACTCTTTTTCATAACAGTTGTCTCACTTCTAAAGTACACAAAGTTTAAGTGACAGACTGTAAAGGTTTCACACTTTACCAGGCATCACTTTATTCTTCTCTCTCTTGTTTATTATTATTATTATTATTATTAGTTTGTGTATCGTTAATCAAAAAGTTACGTTAAGCAGGATTACTCTGATGTGACCAAAGAGAGACAGAAAGGATTAGACTTCTTTCAGGACCCGCTGGAATCAATACAAAGACCAATCCATCCTTCTCAGGCAAATATGTCACACGTTCATCCACATCCAAAATCCAAGTGTGATATAATGGTTCAACAACAAAAACAGTTTTTAAACTGTAGAGACAGCCTTGATCACTTTGTGTAAATATAATATAATATATATAATATAATATAATATAATATAATATAATATAATATAATATAATATAATATAATATAATATAATTATTAATATGTTTATTACTATTATATTTTAATTATTTCACAAAAGATTAGAACATTTTATATATAAGACTATTTGGAAAGTAAAATAGAGTTTCACTTTCTTTTTTTTTGACTTTGTGACTGTCAGACTTAGTACTAATATGCTACAGTAGTGCTAATGTGCTAGTGCTAGTGCTAGTGCATGATATTGAAAAGTTATGTAATTTATCTTTTAAAAAACTAACAATACATGCAAAACTAACTAAAGGATTATTTTTAAAGAAATTATATTATGTGTCCTCCTGTAAACCAGTAGTACATCTGCCATATATTCCACATAAACAGTCTGAAGTGGTGGGCTGATGTGTCCAAACGTTTAATAATTTATGGAAAATCTGATGGACTTCTCCATGAGTCAGAAGAGATCATTTGCCATGACATTTACAAACAGGCTCAAATTAGAAAATTATTTTATGCATATTTTCCATGAACTAAGCTAAGCTAAACCAAACCAAATTAACTAAACTAAACTAAACTAAACTAAACTAAACTAAATTAAACTAAATTAAAACTAAAATATTTAAGAAGTCTTGCTTTCACAACAGGCCAGCCAGAAGAAAGCACTATGGATTACATATACTGATGAATCCAACAGCAACTCAGAAGAACCATTATTTCATGACATTTACATTTCTACTTTTTTGATTAAAAAAAGGCATTTAAAATGCTTAGCTTTCATGTGAACATTAGACAGTGTAAACAAGCAGTGTTAAAAAAAAAGAAAAGAAAATTCCTTCTCTGAAAAAATAATCTCCCTCTTACTTTCAGAATACCCCGTTTCTGTTCTTTCACAAACAAAAATGCTCAAAACGTTTTATCTCTCAAAGGACATCAACTGCTCAGTCGATTCTCAGACATCATTTTGCTTTCAGTGGCATTTTTTGACAATTTAACAACAGTTGTTTTTGGAAGCTGATGTGTGCATTGTGTTGATTTTGATGTGGAACAGATTAATCAGAGCCGCTGTTTACTCATATGAGCAGCCGCTAATAACGAGGCCCTCAGCAGCCCTCTGTTTGCGTCCTCCATCAAGCTAATGAAGTGCAAGGTCAACACAGAAGAAAGACAAAGACTGAGGAAAAAGTTGTTGAAAAAGAGTTTGTCTAGAGGCATTGAAGAGTCTAACACATAAAGAGCATAAGTCATTAAAAAATCTCATTTTGTGTTCCACACAAGAAAGGAAGTAATTCAGGTTTGGAACGACATGATGGTGAGTTGATGATCAGAGAATTTTTATTTTTAGGTGCCTATAAACTTGAGAAACAGGAGTGCAGTCACAAAACTGAACTCTGAACACAAGTGTACGCTTATGTAAATGTTCTGTGGGAACTGCTCGGTCAGCACAGCTGCATTGTTAAGCACATTATTAGCAGTTTACTGTGATATACTAGTGTATCTGCTGATCATTTCTGTCCTGTATCTCACTTAATTTGGTTTCTCCTTGCCTTTCGATCCCATGTAGCTTCCTACCTTAACCAGAAGGCCCTAATTTGTGTCCATCATGCATTGTGTTGAGTGACATGCTGAACATGGCTTATTCTACAGGCCAAGTGGAGCTGTATTCTGCTGATGATATGAAGCGGCATCCTTATGTGATCAAATCTTGCCCTGGATGCCCAATTCTTCCCTTCCAGCTCAGAGAGTCTCTTTTTATTAGTGTTGCTCACTAAGACAAGTATCAGTGTTACTATTTCTCATACAATCCATCCGCTAAATGCCTTAAATGTAAATGTGAAGTGTGGCTTTAAACAGCTCATAGCTAAGTATTAGAAAGCCTGACAAGAGATGCAAGGAATGAATGGGAATAGCATCAAATAGATGAATAGCTTCACCAGAGACATTTTGCAGACATTTCTGCTGTCTTATATAGTTTCTCTTGACCATGTGATGATACGCAAGCTGTAACATTTAAGTTGACCACTTGACAGACCAGTGAACCACACTACTGATAGTCAGCAACTTCTAACTTAAAAAAAACACCCTGACTGAAATCAAAACAGGCAGTGAAACCTCTCTGAATTCTGTTTGAGCCTGTTAGCCTCTCCTGAAGGTGGTTTAGCTATGACAACAACCAAAAGTATAAAATTAGAGCTGCAATTTGAAAGACGCCAGTCTGTGGCGACTTATGAGAACTAACGTTATATGCTACTGCATTAGACTGTGAAAAATGTCCAATAAAACACCAGTAACAGCAAGGAGTTCTCCTTGTCATTGGCAACTGAACAGCCCCATAGTTCATAAGAAAAGAATAAATGAATATTCGAAGGTCATTATCTCATAAAAAATAATGCCCAACGGGATGATTAGGACCGTAACTTGAAACAAAGATTTACTGTACATTATGCCAATTCTTGCAAATCTACTTAACAAGTAGGTCAATAAGACATGAAATATTATATAAATATTACACTAACACGGTTATGTGAGAAATCAGTTGCCATTAAATAAGAATACTGTAATTAACCAAACAAAATAATGACATAATATACTTTATGATTCAGCTGTATTAGCTGCTTTGGTCACACTTTATTATATATATATATATATATATATATATATATATATATATATATATATATATACAGTACAGGTCACTGTTTGGAAACAGTACTATTTTTAATGTTTTTGAAAGAAGTTTCTTCTGCTCATCAAGCCTGCATTTATATGATCAAAAATACAGAAAAAAAAAATATATATTTTAATATTGTGATATATTATTACAATTGAAAATAATTGTTTTTAAATTTATTATACTTTAAATTATCATTTATTTCTGTGATGCAAAGCTGAATTTTTAGGATCATTATCACATGATCCTTTAGAAATCATTCTAATATGAGGATTCATTATCAAAGCTGGAAACAGTTCTGCTGCTTAATATTTTTTCAGAACATGTGAAATACTTTTTTAGGATACTTTGATGAATAAAAAGTAAAAAAAAAAAAAAGAAAAAAAAGAAGAAGCTATGTTTTTTAAAATATAAATATTTTGTAATAACAATATACACTACTGGTCAGTAATTTGGGGTCAGTAATTTTTTTTCCTTTCTTTTTTTTTAAATAAAATCAATACTTTTATTCAGCAAGGATGTGTTAAATTGATAAAAAGTGATAGTAAAGAAAATATATTATTAGAATATATATTATTAGAATTTTTTTTTTTTTTTTTTTTTTTTTATAAATGCAGTTATTTTTAACCTTTTATTCATCAAATATATTAGACAGCAGAACTGTTTCCAACACTCATAATAAATCAGAATATTAGAATGATTTCTAAATGATCATGTGATAGACTGGATGTTACATGTGACACTGAAGGCTGGAGTAATGATGCTGAAAATTCAGCTTTGCACCACAGGAATAAATTTTTTTTTTTTAAGTATATACAAATAGAAAACTATTATTTTAAGTTGTAATAATATTTCACAATATTACTGTTTTTTCTGAATTTTTGATCAAATAAATGCAGGCTTGATGAGCAGAAGAGACTTCTTTCAAAAACATTAAAAATAGTAATGTTTCCAAACTTTTGACCTGTACTGTATATATGTGTGTGTGTGTGTGTGTGTGTGTGTGTATGTGTGTGTGTTTGTGTGTGTTGTGTCTCAGGTTGTGTGTGTGTGTGTGTGTGTGTGTGTGTGTGCGTGTGCATGTGTGTTTGAGATAATATTCTAGACATTTAAAGCAAATACATTAAAAAATATAAAGCTCAAGAAAACAATAATCTTTGTATATTGCAAGAAGTATTGTTAAAATAATATATCCTTTGCTAGTTTAATGTGCAGAGACAAAGACAACCCAATAACTAATCAAAAATAGCATAAAACCAGCTAATACACAAATTATAAAATCTGCAAATCCCCAAGAAATTACAAAGAGTAATACAGAAAATAGTAATACAGCCATAAAATAAATAGTAATAGTAAAACAGTAATACAGTAATATGAGAGTAATACATAATTAGTCAAATAAAAGTGAATTATCAATTCAGTTATTTTATGTATAAATTTTTTAAAGGAAAGTCTAGAAATAAAGAAGGTATTTACAAACTAAATTAACTTTTTTTCTTTTTCTTTCTTTCTTTCTTTCTTTCTTTCTTTCTTTCTTTCTTTCTTTCTTTCTTTCTTCAAAGGCATGAGATTAGGGAAGGTCTATCTGGTTGGTTAAAAAATGAAAGACGGATGGGGCTGAAGAGGAAGTAGGAATGTTTGGAAAACCTGTCCATTAACAATCATCATTTTTGCCATTCATTG
This sequence comes from Cyprinus carpio, assembly GCF_018340385.1. Taxonomy (NCBI): domain Eukaryota; kingdom Metazoa; phylum Chordata; class Actinopteri; order Cypriniformes; family Cyprinidae; genus Cyprinus; species Cyprinus carpio. Next base: position 15,656,769 of record NC_056580.1, on the reverse strand, counting down.
CTGCGCATGGTGTTTTTGTAAATATATATATTTTTTTTTGGCTAACAAGTATTGGACTCTTTCTGACCAGAATCATTTGAATGACCAAACACGCTCCTGTGCTAAATTCCAATGACATTTATAATGGTAAACTTGCCTGCAGCACTCTACAGATAAACAAACGAATAAATAGATGGTAATGAAAGATCAACATTACATTCAGCTGTGCAGTTCTCAAGAGGCCAGCATCTCATAAATCAATCCCTCTTTTTTGCTCTTCCTCATGTCTGGTTTTAATGACCTTTCCCTCTTATCTCAATCTGATCTCTTAATGCTCAATCTCGTACAACACTTCCAATCAATCCTAAAAGCTTTTAACCGGCTAAAGCTCTATCTGTACGGATCTGACGGTCATCCGCCCATCATAATGAGAAGAATGGCTGACTGCTTGTCTATTGTGCAAGATCTGATAAGCAGGGAAATGGATGAGCTTCAATCTCGGGACAGGACATACAGTACTGTATTTCACTAAAGAGCCCATGCTTTTTTCAATAGGATTTCCTAAAAAAAAGTGGATAAGATTTCTTTGGTAGCTTGTCAGTCACAGGTTTTGAAGGAGCAGGCTAGTTCACTAGAGTAAAATGAGCTTTCTATAAATCAGGGGTCGCCCACTGGCAGACTCCAATCCGAATCTGGATGGCGAGATTTCTAACAAAATCAAATTTATATCAAGCACATCAAGGTCAGCTCAGCAGAGCTGTTTGGGAGCTACAGCGCCACGGGTTGCTACTACAGTTAACTGTTGCTACGTTCAGTTGTGCAGTTGTGCGTGAAGTGCAGAGAGCAGAGATCGGCGTGCAGACAAATGAAACTTTCAGTGAGTGAAAACCAATGCTATTCTCAAATATTAGGAAAGTTTACGGGTCCTTAAAAAGCCTTAAATTTAGTTACATCAAATTTAAGGCCATAAAAAGTCTTAAATTGTACAAGAAAGTCCTAGTTATAATTTCAGGAAGTCTTAAATTTGGGGATGGTAAGACAAGAATTGTGATATGACTTAATGTGATGATTAAACTTCAAAAGGCTATGATTTCATTGAATAAATGTGCGTGCTGCAAGCTTCAAAGTCCAACGTGAAAATCAACCGATGTTTTTATGCAGGAAACAGGCAGAGTTGTAAATCTGAACTGGTGGATCAACAAGAAGATAATTCATTATAAAAATGTAAACAATTAAGTCAGCAACATATATATGTTTTTAATTAATATAATAATTGATTGATAATAATTGTTTAAAGTAATATAATAACTGATACTTTTGAATGGTTTAAAGACTGAAATGCGAAGCTTCTCGTTTTATAAAACCTTTTGTGAAACTGTAATTCATGCTTTTTACATTCATTTTAATTCATTTGTGCAGGTCTTAAAAAACTTAAATATGAGCTTAAATATCCTGCATATACACTGGTCTGGCAAAAAAAAACAAAAAAAAAAACTATTAATTTAGGTAATATATAGTTGTCGGGACCTCGGCTGGTGAGGAGGGTTCATTACTGGACCTCAAGCAATTTTAGTTGAAGTCCCCTGCTATATATCAATCACAAACAACATCTCAGTTTCTGCTTAACATATTTATATTTAGTAAAGCATGGTGGTATTATATAAAGGCCACCCATTACGTGAGCTGGGATATGGCTAAAGTCTGTTGAAAGTTCAGATTTATTCAAATTGATTGAGTAAAAGGCCCTTGGAGCACTTAACAGAACGGTACTGTGACACTGCAGCACTGAATGGCATTTTGTAGTTTTACGTAAAGCTGAGCCATATAGAGACTATCTAACTGAAAATCTACAGTGTACATTTGCAATGTATTTTTTTGTGACATATACTGTAGGCTACATTATGTCCTGTGATTATAATGTCAAAAACATAGTTCAACACACTATACTGTACAGTTCCACTATGATGAAAAGCAAAGCATGAAAAGCAAAACCTCAGTGAAAAACAGGAAATTTTAGTCTCTGGCCAAACCATATACAGAGGCAAACTGTTTATTATAATTATGTTTTTTGACAAAATAGCAGGGAGGGATTGGTCTATATTGTACTTTATAAAACTGGCTAGAGTCATTTTTGTCAGAGGAAATAAAACATTTAGGACAAGTCACTTGTATGCTTGAAGCACCAATGGCCCGTATGAGAGAGACCTCATTAAATCACAGTAGACTATAAAAGGATCCACTAAACACCAGGCTCTTTCCTGGAAGCCACTTCTGGAAACTGTGATCAACATGACTGGAACATTGTGACACATTACTGTACCTTAACATCACCAAGACAATCAGAGGGCCAAATAACTAGACTAATATGCAGTTTTACAAAACATAAAGCAATCCTGACATAGAAGTGCTGATTTCTAAACTGTCTTCTAATCTCTTATCATTATTTAATCCTACATTTATTATGTAATGTATATATATATATATATATATATATATATATATATATATATATATATTTCTTAAATATATATTATATAACACAATTACACTACACTTTATACAAATTGTATGATGTTTTTAAAGTATTGTTATAATTTACAAGTCAAGAGTTAAATGGATGTCATTTACCATTTTGTTGTTCTAAAGTTTTTTTTTTTTTTTTGAGGATTCCTTGAATTTGAATTTAAATTGAAGCAAACATGAAAGAACTGCAATTCTGAATAAGTAATAATTTTGCAAATAATTCATATTTTTAAACTAGAAACTGGATCGACAAAGTCTTGTTTTTTAGTTTATTTAAATTTAATTAAATTGAATATATAAACTTTTTTTCTACATATGGGGTATTTTAGTTAAAATTGTTATATGAAATAAGCTAAAGATTAACTGAAATTTCATATTAATTTAACACACAAACACACACACAGGCAACATTTCTCATTAGTAATTTAGCAGATGATTATGACTTGTTGTACTAAACTAACTAAAACAAAACTTTAAAATTAATTTTAAAAAGACATAAAAAAAACTACAGTAAATGACAGATACACAACAAAATAACTGGTTCAAGAAAACATACAGTAGTATCTCTAGTATAATGATAACAAAATAATCAGGGGAGAATAACAATTAATTTTCCCTAAATCATTATCTGTGTTGAATTTCTTTGATTTAAAATTCAGTATATTCCTTCTCAAATGCAATGCAATCACTTTATAACCAGACAAAGTTGAAACATGTTAACCAGCTCTAGTCATATAAACATTCCATTACGGATACAATTTAACAGAAACAACATGACGTTTCTTAGTTCATGATTTGAGCTGGAACGACAGCATTTAATTTCTGTAATTGTCATGCCTAGTTCCTTTAACTTACTGGAGGTCTAATCTTGCTTGTTTTACTTATATTCAATAAAACGCTGTCTAGAACTGAAGTGTATACATACTGACTATTTCCCCCCACATGAACAAAGGGGTCTCTTATACTCAGAGCTAAAAATATGATGGAAACAAAAACAGAGCACTGCAGTCGAGTCAAAGTGTGGCTGCATCATGCAACGGCAACAACCAAAATATTCCTCTCAAATTAGCAACATAAATGTCATTCGTTTTCAGTTGAAACCCCAGCTTCACCTCAAATCCTCACAGCAGACAGCAAACACTAACATAGCCATGATAGCGCTCTGACTATTGTATTGTACTATTGTCCAAAGGCGTTTTTTTTTTTTTTTATCTGCTTCATTTTATCATAATGATAATTATGAATATTGTATTATGTAAGAAGACTTCAAAATGAGCCCTGAGATCATCTCCAAGCCATTTGCAGATTGATGCTCAATAGGAGAAATTATCATGTCTGAAATTAATTTGGTTCATGAAAAAAATAAAAATAAATGTTGTTTGTACAGTCACTACTTTAAAAAAAGATGAATAACTTAAAATATGTCTGAATTAACTTTAGTTCCCCTCTTAAGCTGTCACTTATCATTTCACTCTTGCTTGTGCACATATGCACAGAATGCGGGTGTAAGAGGATATGGATAGGTTTGTATATATATATATATATATATATATATATAATTTATTCTTCCCCAAATTGTGATGATAACTGAACTGTGTTAAAATCAATGTTGTTATTGGTAACTAAAACTATTTTGGAATTGAAATTAAGCTGCATTAAGCTAAAGCAATACAATAATTTAAATTAAGACTAAATAAAATATAAAAAGGAAATTAAAAACAAGGTTTAAGTTGGCAACTACCTGAAATTAGTTAAGCTGAAGTAGTAAAGCATACTAAAACTGAAATAAAAATAACATAAAGCTTGAAAAAAGTAAATAAAACTAAAACTAATAAAAAAATACAGAAACACATACAGTATACTTACTAAACCAGAAAGAAAACTGTAAATATAAAAATGCTGTCTAAATATTTATAAATACTATTACAGTACATAATACTAAAATAACACTAATAAGACATTTCATCAAACATGCAAAAGCACAAAACATATTTTTTTAAAGCTACATGAACACATTTCAGTTAAAGGTACAGAGTAATGGAATAATCAGAATTTATATTTGTGAAAATTGATTGTCGTACAATGTTTTACTTCTTTAGTTTCTCTCTGTCTTTTGTTTAAAAGCCAAACCAGGAGCAGGAGCTGTGAATTTGCTATTAGCTAAAGCTAACGCAGAGAATATAGAGAGCATGTGCTGCATGGAATAATATGTTAAAAAAATCTTAGCACATGTACAAGGCAACAAATTTTTCAAAACTCCATTTCCCATCATATCACTTGCCATGCCTCATAAGAAAAAAACTCATGTTTAACTCCTGCCCAGGCGTACTGTTCATAACCTTTAACCTGTGCTAACAAAACTTATAAGATCCAAACAAACAATCTCTGAAATCACATCTCATTTTATGCCTGGCGAAACATAAGGTAATAACAGAAAATACACACACTGAGCACATGAGCTGTCACATCGCGTATCCAAACTGTGGTAACTGCCATTTTCTTTTTCCAGTAATTTCTCCTCTCTGTCTGCTCCCTGCAGAAATTACTGATCCCCACAATCATAAGGAAATTTAACGCTTGCTTGTCAACAAATTTGACGGTCACTTTTTCCAGCCCTCGACTTTGTGTCCGAGAGTATATTTGAAGCCTGCATTGTCAGGCCCTGGATTTTGTGTCTCAGCGAACACTTTACACCACACACTCATCATGTTAGCTGTCCGGAGCCGCAACACGCTGGCATCTCTTCCACCTCAACACCCAAAGTTCTGCGGGGTCATCTTCCGGAGGGCGTGCAGCGCCTCGTCTCCTGATTAAGCATCTCACGGTTCTGTCGCTGTTCTGAAGCAACCCTTGTTCCCGCTCTGCTCAGGCAGAAACACAGCTGATGGATGCGCTACGACATCATGGTGACCCACAGCTCACCCCTCTCATGTGCTGCTGTTTTACTCATGAGAACTACCCAAACCAGCTACCTGCTGACAGTCAGTATTAAACTATCAGTGTACCTATGACAACTTTAAATTTCAACAGATATATTTATATACGTGTGAGTGTGTGACTGTAAAATGACTAAATGGGTGTGTATATATTTGTAGATATAATTGCATTTTTTTTTTATATGTAATTGTATTTATTTTTATTTTATTTTTTTAAGGTTAAATACTGATTCTTTGCGGGTTGTGTGAGCTCTATTGGCTCTGGCAGGTGAAGCACAGTGCCCAGAGGGGAGCCACTTTATGGGTGATGAACAAAGGACACAGAGGTCAAAATCGTGGAGGAGAAACACACCAGGGTCACTGCAGAATCACAGTCGCCACAATGAAACAGAGACAAGTACTTCCCTATTCCAGCACAGCAGACCAGCTTCAGCACTTAAGTACTCAGCTGCTATATGAACTGTATGATCTCAAAATATAACCATAAATCATATGAAACTATACACATCATATATACACTACACAGACATGAATAATACACACACACAAAGCTATTTTAAACAAGACGTTATATGCAATATTTACTGTAAATATATACACTATATACACGCTATATGACAGTTCTGTAAAAAGCTGAAAAATTCAATTATTTTTAGAATGCCATTTTGTTGATGTTATAGTTGTATTTAAAAAGAGAAAAATACATGATTTTAGATGGTCAGTTTGGAATTATTTGTTATTAATTGTGCAGTAGTAATAATCATATGTATCTTTACTTACTGCTTAATGAAATATTGGATTTGAAATGAAACTGTTACAAATATATGTTTATATGTTTACTAAAAAATAGATGGCAAAATCAAAAGTAATAATTACTTTCTGCTTAATAAAATATTGGATTTGAGGTGAACCTATGTTTGGAAATATTATAAATCTATTATATATCGTTTATGCATGTAGTAAACATACATACATATATATATATATATATATATATATATATATATATATATATATATATATATATATTGTATTTTATAAAATTTCTAAATGAAACAAAATAAAAAAAATTGTCATGGCTTTAGTGAGTCTGTGATCAGTGACACAGCAGATTTGCATCTATAAAGGCCAGTGAGGGGCCGGAGAGGGTCTGCTCATTGCTTTGTGTCAAAAGTAATTAGACAGACTGGTAAAAGTTTACTAATGACCGTCTAAAACAAATTACGTCAATGGCAGCTCACTCAGTCAAACAACAACCCAAGGGACTCTCCGTGACAAGCCAACACATGAAGAAGAAAATTGTGGAAAGTACATTAATCTTAGGGCCACCTCTTTGTGGTTTATATCACATTTATGTGTATGTACATGATATTATTATGCATTATTTACATGTTATTATTGTGCATTTTTACTTACTGAAACTCCATGTTTTTCTTAAACACACACACACAGAGACACAAACACACACTTAAACTAAAGTAGTTTTTCAGTGAGGAAAGAGGCAAAAACCTACAGTGACATCCAAATGATAGAAAGCAGTGGCAGCTTTTAAAATGAACGGATGGGCTTAATTATTTACAAAGTGCGTATGAATTATTCCAAGTGAAATGTCAAGCAGCAGGACACCCATAACTTTTCCTCTCAGCCAAGCTCGCAATAACATAAAAAAAAAAAAATAAATAAAATAAAAAAAAAAAGCCTAAATCATTTTAATTTGATTCACTCTACCCAACACGAAGTGCTGATCATGAATATCCTTTTAAAGAAATTCATGAAAGGCCAAGTGTCTACAACAAGAAATGCAAAGAAATCTGATTTGTGGAAAAGAGGCAGGAGGGCTTTTTAGGGCTGCTAGTTTGGTTTGTGTGGTCTCTGGGTTTTTAAATTATCTCTTAAATAGAAAACTGAAATTTGAGATGCTAATTTGAAACAGTAAAACTGAAGGAAATTGTTGAAGAAACATCTTCAATCCATTATCATTGTATTATTAATTCATATCCATTATATTATTAAATATAATTTAAAACCTTCAAATAAAAAAAAAAGATATTAAATGATCAAATATCATATATGCAAATAATATTAAAATTAAAATGCTATATAACTATATATATATATATATATATATATATATATATATATATATATATATATATATATATATATATATATATATATAAATGTATATTATATAAAAATGTACGCAGATGTATATAAAAATATTGCACATGAAAATTATATTGTGCAATGTCTGATAAATTTGCAGTGTGGAAATAATTTATGAGGCAGTGTTAACTGTTCATAAGAAAAGCTGCTCTTGTGAACTATTCAAGGATAATATGACTTGCAGGATCTGAAATTATTTATTGCTTTTCTATTTTATTCTTTTTATTGTTTTGCTTTTTTCCCCAGCACCCTTTGCACTTGATAAATTTGGCAAAAAAGGATTTGCAGGAAAATAAAAAATAAAAATAAAAATAATAATAATAATAATAAACATAATGACACTAATCAAATCAACTCTATCAGTGACCACAATACAACAGCTTATTGTCATGTTTCACGTTCAATCATGGGCAAAATGCAATTTTAGGTGCAGCCTGTGTATTATCCAATACTTTACAGAACCTCTTTCTCTCATCTGCCAAACTCTATCACTCACATCCATCATTCCTTCATCTGCCGACGGTCAAACACTAATGAACAATTCCTTTAATCAAATCGTTAAATCATGAAGGGTCAATCAGTTTTGCCCCCACGGAAACCAAAAAGACATGCAGATTCATGTGGTAAACAAAAAATGTTATCGATGCTAGCCATCTAAAAGATTAGTCATAACGACAGAAATGCAAAAAAAAAAAAAAAAAAAAAACCCTGGGTTTTCCTTGCAATTCTACTGCCCTCTGTTTCTCTGCCTTGATCTTGGCTATGGGACCATAATCAGGTCTGTTTCACATAACTGCTGATTACGGTAAAGCTCAGATCCGCTTTCACCGCTGAGGAGCAAGAGGGGGTGCACAGAGGGATTGAGAGAGATGGAGGGAGTGATAGAGGAAGAGATGAACAGGGTCAGATGGTGTAGGGGGAGGCGCTGCACACATCTTGGCTTCAGCAGCGGCACAGAGATGACAGGTCGCCTGAAGACACTTCCATTTTAGCTACAATTCACTCGCTCCGACCGCTGCACTTTGTTTGAACCCGAGAGAGAAGGAAAGAGAGAGAGGCAGCATTCACACAGCAGCAGAACACTGTTGTCAGACCTGTTTTAAAGTGCTAAATACAGCCATGTTCACAGATAGATTGCTTACAAAGAGTGTGAAACCTGCATCTACATCTTGAGAGTGAGTTAATGTGTGTCGTGTGAACTAAACCACCCTGGACAGCTAGTTGTCTGTCACATCGTGCAGTGTGATGCATCGCACCCACTTGTCTCTGGTTTCATATGGGGTTCCACTAAATTACAGAGACAAAGATGTGAGCTCTGCGTCATCTGAAGGTTTTAGATCCAGTGGTATGCAAAAAAAACCCCAGCTGGTACACAACAACTCTACTGAAAATATTAAGAGCATACATTTAATTAAAATTTTATTAAAGTTATAATACGATTTAGTTTTTAATGTTATGTTTATACAAATATATACTTTCAGTTCCTACGTATTTAAAGCTTTCATGGCTTTGCAATGTAGGCAGCTTTTATTCTAATGGTAAAATAGTTTTGGTTTACGTTTTATAATATATATATTACATGGAATATGGCTTTTATATTATTTTAATCATTTCGGCAGGAAAAAGAAAATAAGAAAATTAAAATATTTATCGTCCAAATAAAATGTTACCTTTGAATCTGAGTTGGTACTTAGTTTCAAAGGACAGCCACTAATAAAAATAATTTCAAACATGAATAAATGTTCTAATTGAATGTTTTATAATCATTTTTATAATAATAATAATTATGTAACTATATAAGTATAATACTATCATATAACTATAATACTATATTAAAAATAAATGCAAAAATTAACAAAAAAATAAACTTTTAAAGTCAGATATTTAAGATTTTGTAATTTGAATTCAATTATTTATTTATTTATTTAACTCATGTCCTGTTTGGGTCATTTATTAATTTATAATCTTGAGTGAATTGTGACTGAAGTGTTTTCGGTGTTATGGAAGTTAAAAGGAGTCCAACCTTTAAAAATGTGTCAATAAACAAGTCACTGTTGCATGTACAATTTGCCAAAATGTAAAAGTAGAACAGGGAAACAAGGAAAGACAAACAGCCTTTTTATTTTGTCATCCCTCGTTCTGTCCGCTGTGGATCTGAGGTAATCTGTTTTAATGAGGACATCTATTGAGACGTGGGCCGGGCAATTGCCCTAAAGACTCATCAAATAAAAACAGAGGAAAACAAATGAAGGTAATCAGTGAAAGGAAGGAGTGAGAGAGGGAACTGAACTTTCTTTGCAGGTTCTTGGGGAGAGAGAGAGAGAGAGAGAGAGAGAGAGAGAGAAGGCAAGGAGTGAGAGTTTGTAATAGTATGAGACAGAGCCAGCATTTCCTTTCATCTCTCGAGGGGGACTCTGACAGAAACAATTCTCGTATCTCCTGGCCCTGTTTTCAAGCAGGCGCAATGTTTACGTACAAGTACATTTCTCCTCTCAATTTGTTCTCTCTATCTCCTCTCACGCAGCATTAACTGAAGATGAGAAACAACCGGGTCGAGTTGAGAAGAAAGAGTGTGAGAGAAAAAAAGTTTTCCTCATGAACGGTGATCCGCAGCTGCATGCTTCGCCTTCATAATGTGGCTAGACGTTTGATCATGGCTGCTGATTGGTGGAGAATCAGCTGGATTTCCCCCCATTATCAGGTTTAGAATCATCTGATGTAACCTAAGAAAATCTGAGTAAGTGAGTAAGGCATGATAACGTAAACGTGAACACTGGAAAGCTAACAGTGGGTTTTTGCTGAAACTGAGAACTTACTAAATGTGCCGCCTGAGCTGTGAGGTTTAAGGACGTGAGGCTAACAAATGAGAGTTTTAATGCTGCACAGCTGCTGAAGTCATATTACCACATTTATTCAGGATTATGAGATTCAAAAAGAAATTTAAAACGGCCAAATTTACCCCAGGCATGCACACACATGCAAAATCCAGTAGCCAGGCCTTAACAGTGGTGCAATATGGGGCAAATTAGACCACAAACCCCCCGCCCCAGGCAGGGGCTCTGGAGCAGAGCTTTCTGGAACTCAAGAGACCCCCTCCTATCCGTGGCGGTCCGTCTGCCACCCCTTGTGCGCAGCGACAGGGTATTTGCACCGCTGAGGAGAATGTGAGCTAATGAAAGCAAAAGCCTGTGTTCACTAGAGTATAAAATTCACATTTGGCCAGTGCAGGCTGTGCAATCTGATATTATGAGGCCGTCTGACACACACACACACACATGCAGTGTCAGGGAAAAGGGCTAAAAAGAGAGAAAGAGACGGATAAAAAGAAAAGGCAAACAATATTTGAAGGAATGCTTACCGGGATTTCAGCACGCGTTCTTGTGCAGGAGCGTGTTTAGAATAGAAATATTGTACAAACAACAAATTAACTTTTGGAGTCATGATTGCTGTCAAATCAACACAGAGGACATTGTATTCATTGTTTAAGAACAACTGTGGTCATGTCAAGATGGTGGCAATGCTGGATGACAGCGTTTCTGCTGGTGAGGAAACAGGAAGAAATCACAGCAGGAAAAATGAGGTATCACGTGTCGCCATCTTGATTGTGTGTTTGTGTACGTGTATGTATGTGCGTGCACATTTTAGTGCAGCTTGTGTAAAATGTGGGTCCATCAGGACAAAAAAACGAGGTCATTCAGAGGGTAACGAAGTGACATGCTAAACAGGAAGAAGCAGCATCCAATCACAGTTCAGCGCTGCAGAGGAAACCTGATTGGGTGAAGACTATCACAACACAATTTTCCATCACTCGATAGGGCTGCTTCACAATGACGCATCAACCTTCAGAATATAAAATACAAAGCTTTTGCTAAAATATGAATAGTCATTTTGACATATTTACTAACTCATAAAATACTTTATAATATAATATAATATAATATAATATAATATAATATAATATAATATAATATAATATAATATAATATAATATAATATATGCAACGTTTAATACCAAAGTATATTTTTACAACCACAGTCAAAATACATATTTCTGTTTTATATATATATATATATATATATATATATATATTATATAAAAAAATAAATAAATACGATAAAAATGTTAAACCTATATATAAACCTTTAGCATCTACCAAAAGTACAAAAATTGGCAATTTGTGTTTGTTGACTGCAAATGAAAAAAATAACGGCAGTTGCTTATCGGCTAATAAAAACAAACAAACAAACAAAACAACAAAAAGATTATATAAAGATAAATCACTTTTGTTCAGTTCAAAAGTTCAGTTGCATTACCTATTTTCCATGCTGAAAGTTTGGCATCAATCTTCCTCATTCTGCACCCTCCTCTCAATTTAATGCAACTGCACTAATCACAATAAACTAGGCCATCAGTTACCACGCCTACGCCACCGACTACATTCCAGCACTTGAAGGGCTATAAAAAAGGTATTTTGTTAACTGATGTTTCATGGTTTTCTATTTAGCACGACAAGTTGTTATGCAACTTAATTTTACCAAAAAATAAATAAATAAATATATATATATATATATACTGAAATAACGGATGGAGATGTACTTAGTTTAGTCAGTGATGCACAAAATGCATTATTAAACTAATAAAAACCAAATGATATTCATATCATAAGCACAGTGTCAAACCTATTAATAACAAAAACAAACTCCAAATGTAGATGAGAAAGGAACACTGCTGTCATGAATTGCAGTGGTGATCCTGATGGAAGTCTAGTAATGATGTATCATCAGGGATGAATTTCCATATCACTTCAGAAGCATCAAAAGAACTCATCCACTATTTCTCTTATGGGACGAGACTGATCTATGCAAGGATCAAAGGTTAAAAAAATCTGACCAATCAGATGAGTTAAAGCGGAATTACTTTTTTTAAGAGACCTAATTTAGATGGTGGTCTGGGTGATCAGTGGGGCATTCATGAGAAGTCGGGTTGCAATTATCATCATGGAACAGCAGAAATTACAGCCATACCTTTATGATTGCAAACTGGCAGGTTACACCCGGGCAGGCTCATATCAATACTACTGTTCAGGTCTGGTTTCAGGTTCACAGACATCCACATTCTCATAAAGACATGGCAACTGCACACACTTTAAGAGAGTTTTTCAGTGAGTTCTTCCAGCCCATATCTGGGTCAGCATCACATAAAGTCCATTGAGGAGCATAATTACAAGCCAAAAGCTGGCCTGAACATTTCTCTCTCTTTCTCTGTCTCTCATACCCTGGAGTGGGGAGCATTGGTGCCACGCACTTTATGTAACGGGGTGAAAGACGGGCAAGTGTGTGCCTCAGGTGGGGACAGTTCGGTTGAGTGGCTCACATCACAACGCACTCTGTCTGACCGACTGCTCCTGACCTATTTGCGTAGCTCAACTGAATTTTCTAAGGCATTCCATTTTATTATCTAAATGATGATATAAAACAGATGTTTAAAAACAACAGCAACAACAAAGCTATTTAAAAATGATCAAATATCTTACAACACTGATGATAGATTCATCTTTTTATTTTGGGAGCTAAAATGAGTAAGTAGTAAATAATTATAAATCATTATATGATGACCACAACCTATATATAGTTTGGTAAAACTAGTGAATGTGCAAAATTGTCTATTGAGGTACTCAACATTGCAAAATGTATTTAATTTATTTACAATTTATATTACATTACATTTTTAAGTTATTTATAAACAAAATAATACCTGGATAATAATGTCTGGGTAATGTTTTGATTGTTGAAAATATGTTATGAAATGTATGTAATTATTTATAGTCTATTGCATTTATATATGTGTAAATAATAACAATAACAATAAAAATAATAATAATAATAATAATAATAATAATACACATTGTACATTATCATACAAATTTTATTATTGTATTAAAAAGTTTTAAGTTATCCTAATCATTATTTTAACAACAATGTTATTTATTTATGTAATGTTAATATTCCATATTATATATTCCATAATTTTCTGCATACTCAATACAGCAATTATGAAAATACAAAACCCCAATTTAGGTTGTAGATAGAATGAGAGACTAAATTTAAATGTAAAAAAATAATGAATGTCAAATTACACATGCTCGGGTCTCATTTGCTTGTGGTCAGTATGTTCACATATAAAACGACAATGAAACTGTTATTATGCTGCGTTCCTCACTATTTTACATATTTTCCCTCATCTCTGATTTCATATGATTGCCTGTGATGACAGTAAAAGAGTGCGTGCACTCCGCTTCTCAAGAGGCTGCACTTTTGATGCTGGCTTGATTTCGGAAATGGAATGAAATGCTGATTGCTGAATCATTTCCATTGTTTATCTTAAATTTCTCAATCGTACACTTAAAGTAAGGAGAGACAGACAGAAGCAAGACTCTGAGTGTGAGTGTGAGAGAGATGTTCATGGTGTCATATCTATTTAGTGAATTATGTGTTTAGTTTAAAAATACACCATACATTTCAGGACACACTTTGAGTTGCTTTGTGTAAAAATTATCACAAGGTTGATTTTGTGATATTGTGAGTGGACCTTGTCTAAACTGTGAACAACAAAACCGAAAAGCAAAAAACTAAATAAAATGATTAAATTCAAATTTTATATTATGAATTACATTATTTTGACTTTCTCTGATATGTATTTTAGACAGATGGTCTGTGCTCACAGAACTGGTCAAAAATCTCTTTTGCTTTGATCAGAGAGGTCAACAGGTGCGGTCCACCAACTACAAATATCTTTTCCTGTTTGTCATGCATCTCTGTCCCGAGGGGCCTCAAAACCACGTGTGAATGAGAACAGCGGGAACAGACATCAAAACTTAAAGACCTGAAAACCAAATTCAGACAGCTAATTTAAAAACAATATTTTACAATATTCCCACATATAATCAATCGTTGTTTATGGGGGTTAAATCGGAATAATAGACAAAGAAGAAAATTATTATATATTTTAAGATTCTGACATTTAAACTATAGCCTAAACATAAATGCATATTATGTTACTCTATGTCTCTAAAATTTAGATGACAAATGTATTATTTTCTATTTTATTTCATTAAATGCTCAAATTTTCTACTTCATAAAAACATTCAAAACCATTCTTGGAGAATGAATAATTTTACATTTATTCCTTTAGCAGATGCTTTTACCAAAAGCGACTTCAATTTATTTCATTTTCATTTTCTGGATGTTAAAACATGAATGAAAAACAAAAAGAAGAAATAAATATCCTTAATTATATAAATATATTCAAATAAATATTTACAAAAAAAAAAAAAAAAAAAAAAAAAGATATCAGTTTTCTTCTTTTCCATTTTGTTATTTTATTAAATGCTCCAAATGTTCTACTTTATAAAGAAATCATGTAAAATAAGAATAAACTGAATATATACTTACTGTAGGAATGTAAAAGGGGCCAAGCAAACTCGGTGACTACATAGCAAACCAAATTAACAATGTTGTATTTGTTGATCTAACATAACGTTAACCACTTGTAAGTCTTAATTTCACATTTTTTTTCAAACATTAGTAAACATAGAAAAGATTCATGTCAGACACAAATCAAATTCAGACAAACCATCAGGTCTCAACGCCACAGTTATTGAACCCATCTGTATGTGGCATGTGTGTGAATGTATTTTGTGTGACGTGTGCTAAATTCTGAGAGTGTACAGTAGACGGCACACTCACTCCACATTAGCTGCTGAGAACTCAAATGACAAAACCCGCTCATGACACAACAGCAAAGCAAACTCTTTGACCGAGCAGTGACCAGCCCAAATGCATCATTGTTTATTTAGTTCATTCTTTAACACAAACAAACACACATACCCCTCCTGTGGCTTTAGCTTTTATTTGATCCAGCTAACCAACATTTCCCCATGATGTTCTATGAAGCCGGTCGAACACTGATACACACGTATAAAAAAATGTGTGTATGATTGTATTAATGTGTGTATGTGTGTTTGTATGTAATGGAAGAGAGGGGGCTGGCTTCACAATAGTGCTTTGAATCAATTTGTGCCATCGGCTGGATCATTACTGAAATAACAGTCTTGTTGATGGAGATGTATTTAGTTTAGTCAGTGATGCACGACATGCATTATTGAACTAATCAAAACCAAATGATATTCATATCATAAGCACAGGGGCTACTGGAGACAATAAGGCCTGTAATTCTTCATGGGCTAATTGTTTAAGTCATTTATCAAGGAAGTCAAATTGTATTTAGTTATTTTTTGATATAAATGAATTGTTTTGGTTACTTTTTTAATGGATTTGCTAAATGAATACATGTAAATTTTTAAAAGCAAGGTCTCTGTTTATATCAAAATATTTTGACAATTTATAAATGAATGAATAAAGGAACGCATTTAACATTTATTAATTTAGCAGACGCTTTTATCCAAATGAGAAGAGCAAAACGAAGCAATTCAGACCAATAGGAAGGCAACAGTATACAAGTGCTGTAACTAGTCTTAGTTATAGCACAGTACACACCATTTTATTTTATTTTTTACATTTTTTTCAGAAAAAGAGGCGAATAGAATAAGAAAATGTTAGCATTAGTTAGTCAACTGCTGAAGAAAAAAGATGTGTCTTTAGACGTTTTTTTGTAGATGGCCAAAGACTCAGCTGCTCGAATTGAGATAGGCACAATTAATATATTTTAGGTGCTATGACTCATCACCATTTTTCTTTGTGTGTGTGTGTGTGTGTGTGTTTGTTTTATTTTTTAAATTAAACTTTTTCTTCATTAGTTCTTTATAAATGGTCCTGTGGTGTGACAAATGTAGTCTCTCAATTAGAATGGTCATGAAAACAGCATGTAAGATAATTATATTATATTATATTATATTATATTATATTATATTATATTATATTATATTATATTATATTATATTATATTATATTATATTATATTAGTGCTATTTTAATTGATATATAAATAAATAAAATGTATTGTTATATAAATAAAAGAAAAAAAAAGAAAATAATCATTTTATATTTAAATATACATTTTATACAAAACTGTTGATGTTGGGGAAAAAAACAAATATTTTTATCAAAAAAAAAATAAATAAAAAAATAAAAAATGTGCCAATAGTTTTAACAGTCTCTCTCTATCATACTCTTTCTGGGATCTGTGAAGCCGGGGTGAAACGTTCAGTGGAACACTGTCTGTGTGTTTTAAAGTGGAGGCCATGAACTCTAGGTATTATCACTCTAATGCCCCGGCACAGCGAGGCGGGGGAGAATCGTGTCACACAACCACATGCAACTGTCCTCATTCGCTCACATGCGATAAACACTCAGCCATGTTTGTGTTAAAAATCATTGTATTGGGATTCTGAATTTTTATGCATTAAAGTACATTTCTATAAAAATAGAGAAATCTTTCTGCAAATAATATAATTAATTGTCTTGCTGTTTTCATCTCAAGCCACCACCAATCAATATTAATGAGCTTCTATATTTACATATCTAGCACAATATGTGATTGCTAAAATACTTTGTTACAAAAAGCCAAATTAATATGGGCTAAATGATCTATTGCTGTAAAAGCTAGTCAAATGTCGATAACAGATTATAAATTCATTGCTTTTTAAAAGATTTGTGTTCTACTTGTGTGTTCTAATTAAATGGCTGTAATAGTTTGGATGTTGAGCATGCAAACATTCATTTTGCTGCTCCAGTAATTATTTAAATAAGTTAATAATAGTAACAATAAGTTAATAATAATAACACTTTAAGACATGTAAAGATATTCTTACTGTATGCATGTTTGCAGTCTTCAGTAACATTTGGCAAGTCTTAAGTAATTTAATAGTTAAGTAATGATGTAATAGTGACACTGTAATAAACTGCAGATGAATAAAGACATATTACAAAATGACTGGAAACATGGCATTCACAAGCTGACAGAAATGTCTTGTGGACTAGCTTGGTTTTATGGATGCGTGCTTATTTAATACACCACGTTTTCATGCTTACACATCACATTTTTGTAATTATAATAGATTATGACCAAAAGGAATCAAGTCTGTTTAAAAATCCAATTACATGATACAACCACATTTTAAAGGTCAATATAAGAATGTAAGTTTCTGGAATGTAAACCAGGATATTAAAAAAATAAAGAAATTAAGGGGAAAGTTAAAAATAAGATAAAATTGTTATTATCATCATCATCATCATCATTATTATTGTAGTCAATGGTTAAATGGGACATCATCCCAGTTTTCCGTTGTGGGCACTGCCATCTCTCACCAATCACAAGAGCAACATGAACTCTCCATGAACCCGTCTGTCCAAACTCATAAAGCAGATAACTTAGATAATATTTTTGGAAATTAAGCAAGTTTAACTCAGATGGTGTGATCTCTGCCCTGAATGTGTTGTTGTTAAAAAGTGTAATCAGCAGAATGTCATATATTATTCAAATAAATAAATAAATTAATTAACAAGCAAACAAACACTTTTGAGGTGCATTAATTCAAAAATGTTTAACAGCAATTGTAAAAGTGAACAAACACAACATACAGCTATGTAGGTCCTATGGTATTTGATGATGATATTTTTGATGGTTTCTGTATGTGGGGTTGTTAAATTGGCTATATAATAAAAAAATATGTTAATACTATAATATAATACAATGCAGTACACACACACACACACACACACACACACACACACACACATATATATATATATATATATATATATATACAAGTTCAACAGTATATTAATATAGCAAATCATGTCAAGACATTACATTATACATTTCAGTTCAAGTTAAAATGTTTAAACTCTGCAGGTTTCATAGAATACTAAAATAAACAATAGAGAAATTAGTAATTGAAACATGTAGTTAATTTATTGTATATTTTATTAACTAACTCTCTTGGCAAGGACCTCAAAAACTTTATATCAAAATCATTTCTTCAAGTTCTGTTCATTTATTTGTCATTCATTCTTCATTTGTTTCCTCTATTTGCTCTCTGATTTGTGCACAAAAAATATATTTCCCTTTATTTAAAAATAATAGTCACTATTGAGTTTTTTTTCTCTCTCTCTGAAGCGACATTAAAAACAACATCAAACGTGCAATGTCACTCATGCATGCGTGTGCACAACCTTTCAATAATGCAAAACTTCTAAACATAATACTTTCAAAATCCTCATTTTATATTAACAGAGTGTGTCTGAGTGTCTTTAAAAGCACGCAAACAAATAAACCTTGCAAATGAGACAAGAGAACAACCCTCACAGTCGCTGGTCATTTTCTCCTCTACACTCTAAAAAAAAAGATGGTTCTTTAAAGGTTCTTTGCGTGTAGAATCAGTTCTATTTAGAACCATAGCATCCTGAAAAACCCTTTTAATGCTGAAATGGTTATTTTTGTCAGAGTTTAGGGTTCTTTATTCCCGAATTTATTCTTATTGATTTATTCTTAACTGACTTACAGGCATCATAGAGGGTTATGAAATTACAGTAATGTCAAGTCACTGGAACTTGGTCTTCATTTCACTATTTCCAGTTTCTATTTTGTTTTACTTCTTTAAATATTTAATTATGTTCAATGTCAATTATCATTTATTAATGTATTCTGCTAATAACTGTTGTTAGAGTACTGTCATATTTGGTACAAATTCACATGTCATTAAAAAATAAAAGTACCTAACTGACATGTTGTTGTTGTTGTTATGTAAAACCCTAACAGACATTGCATGATATTGTAATAATTAAAAATTTTATTTATAACACCATTTAAGGTCTTATATAGCATTTTCAATGCATGGTTCTTATATATATAAAAAGGGTTCTATTTAGCACTAAAAAGGGTTCTGCTATTGTTACAAGCCGAAGAACCCTTTTCTGGCACTGTTTAGAACGATTTTTCTTAAGATTGTAGGGATACAGGTATGGTTAAAACAGGGTCAACGTGTCTCTATTCATTCAGCTCTCTCTTCATATCCATCTACAGAAAAGCAATCAAATCGTCGCACAAATCTCTCCCAAATAACTGACCGACTTTTTGGGGTTCAAATAGAGGCCACAATGATGCTGACAATGTCGCTTTGGTACAACAGCTTAGCTTCCTCGTCCTCCTTTTATTTTTCCCTCGGCAAGTTGTCCCTCTGCCCTCCTGTTGAACCTGCACATGTCTGACCGATGGGCAATGCTGTCGCTTTATAAAAAATAGCAGTGGCTGATGGGGGGCAAATGCCAACAGTGATGTTACCCTTGGCAGAGCCCATGCCGTCTCTAAAATATTCAAACAAACTTTACTGGCAAGACCGTGGTACGGCATTGCTGAAGCAAAAGTCATTATTAAATACCTTCCATACATGTTTATAGATTTATAACAATATTAAACCCTTGAAGAAATGCTTGTATTTTGAATTTGAATTACAGTAAAAAAAAAAATATATGACAGCAAAAGCTCTTATGTTATTTGAGAAGTGATGTTTCAATATGAAATACTGAAAAAGATGATGACAACGAGGGTTATGGAGCTAGTCATGGACATTTAATCAGGACTACATTCTCTGACATGAAGGTTGATTGCTCTGCAAGCTGAGGGCAGCACAGATCTGAGGTTACTATAATATGTGTCTGGGTTACTATGTGTGTGTGTGTGTGTGTGTGTAAGCAGCATGGTAATAATCTCATAGCTGCATCATCTGCCAGGGCCTTTTAGATCCATTTCCCCTCGGCCTGGAATAGCAACAGGACAACAGCTGGTGTAGATGAACGCAGGCGGGCAGGGAGGGTCATGAAGAGGGGGGTGAGGGTGTTCAGTTTTTTCGTCTTTCCCTACCCCCTTGAATTAATCCTGCACTTTGACCCTTGCCTAAATTCTTGATTCCATGTTGTGGTCTGTGGTAGGGATTGAGATGCATGAAATTACAGCAGGAAAGCAGGATAATGCATCCCGTGCAAATCAGATGCACCCCCCACCCCCGACCCCGACATCCCGTCAATCTGGATTGTCCCACAGTCCTCTGACAGGAGGAAAAGTTCAAAGCTCATTACCTGACAAAAATTAGTCCATTTCCACTTTTCAAAGACATTGTAAAAACACAATCAAGAAAATAGGTTTAAAATGGGTAAGGTAAGGACACTCATTATGCTAATGTGAAGCTTGTCCACTAGTCTCCGCTAAGTAATTCTGTTCTCAGGATACTTGAACAACTGAAAAGCAACAACAGATAACTGTAAATTAAAAATTACATGCATGCATACATAGTCTAAACCTGATTTTCTCAGTAATTTCATACAGATTATTTCAATAGATCATGCAGTACTAAAAAGAAATGTTCAAAAACTATATATATATATATATAGATACTGTATATATATATATAAAACAAGTCGTATTCAGGGTGCTAAATTAGCTTCTGAGACCCCGCTGCTCACAAGCTGTGTGTTTTTATTGTAACCATTAACATATCCTTATTGAAGACCATCTGTTTTTAATTTGAAAACTGAAGAATGTAATGGGGACTTGAGTGCATGACTCTTAATGATTGGTCTGGATTAGCTGTCATTAAGGGATAAAATAGACATTAACCATTCAATACTATAATCCACAAAAACAGCACTGGTCTTCAAGATTTCTCAATCACCAAAACAAACGCATCAAGCACCTGACAGTTTGGCTTCATTTGAATGTGAAACCGCTGATTTGACTGTGCTTTATTTTTTATATTACTGGATTTATAAATGCAATATGATAGCTGACAAGAAATCTTGTCAAATCAAATGTCATGGTTGGATAAACATTCCCTCTAAATCGGTGCGAAAAATAATTATTGAATAAATAAAATGATTTATTTGAATTTTTCTAATGCATTTCTTTTCATTACTTTTTTATTTTATTTTATTTTTTACAAATTTTATTTACACACACACACATTTTACACACAACTTGCGGAATTCATAATTCATACAGTTAAGGAGCTTAAAGCAAAAGGGAAACGAACCAAAAAAGACATTCTGAAATTACCATAGTTTATAAAAAATAAATAGACAAATAAATAAATGTCAATTATAAATGAATGCATTTTAAAAATAAAGTTTAAAAGATAAAAAAATAATAATTTAATGCCTCATTTACAAGTATAAAGACATAAAAGTATATATTATTATATTTCAATAAAAATTGTCGGGGAGTTCAGTGTTCCTCCGTATCAATGACTGTACTGATCTAACGTTCATGAATTATTTACTGAACAAAGTACCTCTTAATAAACTAGCATAAAAGAAACACTGAAATGGCAAAAGTTTTTCTGTTTTGTGAGTACTATTTATTCATCTGTCAGACTGTATTTTTAGAATGCTTTTATATAATATGTTTTTATAATGTATACAGTGTTGCTTGAAGCTTTTAACACTGTGACAGGAAAGACATTCAATGCATTTCCTTTTTGAAAGACACAACCATCATGACGATCCTGTGCTTTTACCCACAAACAAGCAAATCCATTTACGGACAAAACCGAATGGTTTATTTTTCCTTTTCTCCTTTTTTTGACATCACTGCTCCCCGATTGCTACCAAAGAAAGCTTGCAGATTGGACCATCTCAGAAGATCTGTCATGAATACTTAATACCCTAAATGTTACTCATGTGGCCATTTTCATGGTTCAAGAAACATCTGAACAGAGAAGATGCTAGCAACCCTTAACCAGTCTCACTTTTTCTTCATTTTCTCTTGAGATTCTGAACATATGTGGCAGCAAACAGCAGTGCTGAATGGGTCCGCTTGTGTACGAATGTCTAATTTCATTTCATCACACGGTTCACCATCAGGTCATCTAACAGCATGAGGAAAAGCGTGCTAAGTAATGCACTGTGGTATGAGTCAACAAATATAGGATTATGTTATTTGGTTTAACAGATAAGCTTTATTTCTACAGATTAAACAAGCATTTTCAAAAGCTCTATTTAGCATAAAGTGCCGCAGTCATTGATATGATTATGTTATGACTACATTTAGGCCAAGGCCTGCAAACCTACATATCCATCACGGACAATGTAAGTAAATTCAGCTGATCTGCTGAACATTGCAAGCTCTTTACACAATGGATATAGTTGCATTGCAAACCCATGTTCAGACAAACCCACAACTGTGACCTGCAGTGCCACTTACGTCCATTAGGGGGAGTAAGAGGTGCAGATAGCAAAAAGAAGCACAGACATGCAAGAGTTCAACTGAAATCAGAAAAGCTGCTGCACAAAGAGGGTGTTGTCTGGCGTAGATGTTAAACACCTTGGCCGGCATCCTGTTGAGATAGAGAACTGCAAAGTAAGAGGCCTTTAAAAATAACAGATTAGTGATTTTGCCTTTGGATTGTGATATACTGTACACACACAGACACACATATAAACAAGTGGATTCCTCTCATACGGTATGCCTCTATTTTTTAGCACTGCTAAAGTTGAGCACTGTCTAAGCATGGGAATCCATGGATCTGAGCGCTTGGATCCAAAGATGTCATTCAGAGGCTCCAAAATGTGATCGAAAAGGCTAAAGACCCCAAACTCCTGTGGAATCGCTCTGAGAACCGCTTGACTCTTCTCTCTTGTTCATCTTCTTCCAGTGCTTTCTCTATCTCTGCTTCGCTCCGGGACGGTAATACCACATCAATGCCTCAGCGGGGCTGTGGCACCAGGCAAATGTAAACAGAGAGGTCATCCCTCCTCTCTCGTGCTGTGCGCAGGTCTTTTTCCCATCCCTCCATTGCCACTGAAAGGTCTAGCCTTTCACATGGGACAAGAGAGGGATGAAGGTGAAGCATGACATCCCATTTGAGGTTTAATGAAAGCGAGGGAGGAGAGGAGAGAGAGTAAATGACTCAGGGATCTCAGCAGATGATCAGTGGTGATGCAGCCATGGTCTGAAGAGAGGCAGAGCTGTCGTAAGACTAAAAAAAAAAGAAAAGAAGGATGAATAGGCCACAGCTGGATAGATGGAGGAATGAATGGGGTGGAAGGGGAGGAGGAATAGGATAAAGAAGTTTGTCTTATTACCCCACTTAACTTACCCACCAGTTCTTTCATAACATATCTCCCCATAATTTGTTACTGCAAAATTATGGGGGGAATTTGTGAATGCAACATAGATTGAAATTCATATGTATGATCTTTTCTAACCGATGCAAATACAGTGCACATGTCACAAAATGCCAGGTTTTTTCAGCTTTATTCCTGTCCCAGTGTCAGTATATCTCTTCCGAAACCTAGTGAGCTACTTTGCTGTCTACTCTATATGAAGTTCATGGAATACTAAACTATTTTTTTATATACTTTTGTTTTTATATACTTTTTCTTAATACTTTTATTCATTGTTCTTCAAACATCAATAACCGATGTTCCTTTGAACTTTATAGTTTATCAACAAAAAAATAAATAAATAAATCAATCAATCAATCAATCAATCAATGAATGAATGAATCAATCAATCAATCAATCAATCAATCAATCAATCAATCAATCAATCAATCAATCAATCAATCAATCAATCCTCCTGAAATAAATATCACAAACAATCAAAAACATATAAGAAAATAGAAAATTCAGCTTTGCCATCACAGGAATAATTTGTATTTTAAATTGTAATAACATTTCACAATATCACTGACGTGGCCACCATAAATGAATTATAAAAAACTTTAACTTCAATATTTGTATGATCTTAAAGTGCCCCATTATGCCATTTCTAAGGTTCCTAGTATTGTTTTGGGAGTCTTTTACAATAGGTTTACATGCATGCAAGGTCAAACCACCCTTTCGTTATCTCAAAATATGCATTTAATATCACCTCATTTCCCAACGATTCTCAAACGATTTGTTCGATCGAGATAAACTGAAATTAATGACAGCTTTATAATTATTATAGGGAGAGCAGAGTGCGCTTTCTTGGCCAATTCATTCAGAATTTGAATAAATTTTGTTTTTCCTTATACTGTTGGACCAGTGACAGCTGCACGCTGCAAATCAATCTTTTGCTTTAGTGTTAAAAAGTGAAAAGAGTATATAAGCAAAGCAAAGACAATTATCTTTTCTTGTAAAACTTGACACCAAGATCACGAATTCGCAAAGTCAGGCTTATAACACAGCAAAAGAGGAATTCCCATTCACAGAATTTAAATCACAAATAATACTGATGAAAAAGAATGGGCTGAATGTTGAACACTCGCTACCATATAACTATAAACTATGATTAAAGTTCATCAGCTTGCATTGATCAATACCATGTTGTAGCAAAAAAAAAAAAAAAAAAAACTTTAAATGATGTGCTAGTGAGACCAACTGAGAAAGTCGCAAAAGAGCAACCAGTGAGAAGAATGAGTCTAGAGCCCTGTATAGCCTAAACGCGGCATTATGAGAATGCCACTATTAGTGAACAGGGCAAAATATGTCAAAATGTATAAGGCATGTGTAGCCTACACAAAGTAGCCTATACGTGCATTGAGGGACCATGCATGGTCCTCTCTAATAACATACCCATATAGCACACAAAGTTATGAAAAAATTATCCCAATATATAATTTAATGATGATAGATTTCCCAGGATTCTGCAATGTCTATTTAAAAAGAATAATATTTGTATTAAGTCTCTGCATTGTTCCAAAGACGGCTCTAGTTCTCAACTGAATGTACGGAAGAAGCATCACTAAATATAGCCAAAGAAAACTTGTTAAAATCGATTTTTTTTTCCTATATTAATTTGTGCACTTTTCAAATGTTTGTTAAAGGTGCCAAAAAAAAAAAAAAAATCTGAAGACAATTTTTAACTTTTTTGGGCAGCATTTTGTGTGTTGAGTTCTAATTTCAATTTTAGTTTTCAGCATAGCATTTAAAAAAACAATAACCGCTCATTTTTTAATTTTTTCCGTCATGGTTAAAAAACAAAAAACAAATGGACGAAAAAATACACGGACTCACCCCTTCGTCTTCTTCTTCTTTTTCTTTAGCAGCACACTAGAGCAAATATGTTTAGTGTGGACTTCTACAAAATCAGCATTTGAAAATGTCCTCCAGTTAAAAATCGAAACACATTCTCTGTGCTTTGAGCACGATTCAGAATTAAACAGAATATTTCTTTGTCCAAGGTCTCAAACCTCTGACCTCCCAGATACAGAAATGGAGGCTTGCAATAAAAGCAGATTTTGGTACCAAGACTGAAGCCCACACTGTTATGAAAAAAAAAAAGTTTAAACTTTAGCTTGTGACTGAGGCAGTAACCTCAAAGGCAGAGAGAAACCGTCCTAATGGTACAGTTTTTAATATATATATATATATATATATATATATATATATAATTTGTTTGTTTGTTTGTTTGTTTGTTTTTTTCTGGCAGTGTAAGCCCAGACAAATCTAAGAACTTGATTTTAACATGTACAATGTATTACATGGAATGCTACATTTTATTAGTAATTGAACGCATTGTCAAGTTTAATTAATAAATGAACAAATAAGGGGCAGTGGAGGTGCACTTATCGACAGGCATTCAAACTCTGCCGTAATCGGCTGAGCTTCCTGGGAGATCTGCAGGCACAGATTCTGTGTGTGGCCTGCTGATACTTAATTATTCCTCAATTTCTCTTCTCAAATCCTAGAGTCCCTTTCATTTACTGCCCACTTCCTGTTAGGCATCACACATATGCCCGCTTTTCAGGCACAATTACACACACCCCGAAAAAAAAACTGTAATGTACAACTCTGACTCATCAATATAATCATCCAACTGCTGTTTCAGTGGCCATATAAAACAGCATGGGATAAATTGGCTTAAATTTGATGCATTAACAATTACATTAAATGCAGGGCAATTAGCAATGGGTGCTAAAGGTTTTTAATGTGGCATGCGCTCCACCATGCTCTATTCCCCATTAGTGATATTAGAGCAAACCACAACAGATAACAGAGTTTTTTTTTTTTTTTTGCACTGAGATTGAGTGTAATGGGTGAGATGAGAGACATTGAAAAGGCGGGACTGCTCCATCATCAGTTTACACTTACACACACACAAATATAAGCGCATAAACTCAAATTGTGTACTTTAACACAATATACACTTGAGACTGAAAATCTGTGGAGCACCCAGTCCATATGAAAAAACACATGAAATGCATCTCATCCATATAAACACAGCACAAACCAATACACACACTTGAGACGAGAGGAAAATTATTGGGTTTTAAAGTTTAAAGGGGAGAAACCTGATCAGGGTGCAATAAATTCCTACATTTCCTTTCTAATGGAAAACAAAAATACAGAGAGAGAGAGAGAGAGAGAGAGAGGAAAAATGCTACAGGCAAGCTAACAGGCAGCTGATATCGATCAGTTGGGTGTCCAGCGATGATAACTAGAGGTTTCAATTGTCAGAGGGGTAAGACAGAAATAAGCTGAGGAATAAATGCATCATTCTGTCTGTCTTGTTGATTTTAATGTGGAGCTTTATGTGTTCTGCTGTTTTTTGCTACACGTTCCTCCAGGTGTGACCTTTGTGTGTGTGTGAGAGATGGAGATATGTATAAAGAGCGAGAAGTCTTTGTATTTTAGCTTGAGGTCATGTTAATATTTGCAAAATTTGCTTTTATCATGTATACAAAAAATCCTGTTTTAGTTAGTAAATGCAAGTTAGCTTACAATTGCAATTACAATCACAAATGCAAGTTAGCTTTAAAATGCAAAATATAAATCAAAATTTGGTTTTGTAATTACTTCATGCGTATTAGCTTAAGGTCATGCTAATTTGCTGATATCTTCCTAAACACTGACAAAATTTGCTTTTATCATGTATACACATTTAAAAATAAATAAAAAATAAAAAATAAAAAATAAAATGTAAATCAGAAAATGTAGTTTTAGTCAGTCCATGCATGTTAGCCTACACATTTAAAATGCAAAATGTAAATCAAAATTTTGTTTTTTAGTTAGGACATGCATTACTTTGAGGTCAAACTAATATGCTAATATGTTTTTAAACACTAATAAAATTCACTTTTATCAGATATATATGTAGAGTCTTTGTCTACAGGGAAAATGTTCAATCAGATAAAGTACTCTGTAGAATAATAATAATAAAAAAATGTTCCATCCTCTAAATAGCAAATGATGATTTGTGGCTTTGACGTAAATAAAAGCCTGCTAGCTATCTTTGTTTTTAACAGTGGACCAGCCCTTCAATGTGCCCTGCCCCAACCTCTTGTGACAATAAGAAATCTATAGAGGAATGAATAGAAACATGAAAAAAAATTCAGATGAATCAAAAAGTATTGTGTGTGTGTGTGTGTGTGTGTGTGTGTGTGAGAGAGTGAGAGAGAGAGAGAGAGAGAGAGAGACATCTTAAGTTCCTTACATCAGTCTTTTATCTTATATGGCCTGTTCTTTTTCTCCCATTTATTATGGAAATAATCTTTCATGAAATACATATGCACTCCTCACACACACACTAATATCCCTGTAACGTTTATAGCATAATGTATGTCAGAAGCAGCTTCTGCCTCATTCATCATGTCTATTTAGCAGGAGAAAGATGCCGTTTCCCTTTCTCTGTGGAAATATGTCTGTCGCCAGTCTATTTAAACACATCCTCTCCCTTTCTCACTCACTTTCTTTTTCATTTTTATGTTATTTCTCCATTCATGTTCTCTCCTGTAATGTCCCTGCTCATTCATCGTCAATATAGGGTTTCAAAACAGTCGCTTGCACCTTCCATTTTCTCTTACCGCCCCTCCTTTTTTCCCTTCCAAACCCCATTTTAAGTATTTTTGGTGTAGTTCTAAAAATCCCCTTTTCTGTCACACACACAAGCTTGTTTTCCACATGGATCTGTGCATGGGCCGCGCTTCCTCTGAGTCGACTTTAGACGTTCTGCCAGCCTGCTAAAATAAACCAACATAGTCCTGAGACTCTGAACAAATAAGCATTACTTTGGTCCAGATTCTCGAGCGGCTATCCTGCCGGAGTAAGTGATTGTTCCTTTACCTCCCTGATTAAAAGAAACAGACTGGAATATAATACCTGCACTATTACAACCCAACCGGAAAAATAGCAAGCCTAATCCTAAAGAGAAGAAGTGCTCGTGCACATTGTGATTGGCAAAGCACCATGAAAGAAAATGGTGGAAGAGATTAGAGATTTTTACCTCCTTATGCTGGACGATGAACAAGGGCAGAAGGCTTTTAAGATCGCCTGATCAGTTCTAGAAGGAATGCAATGGTAAGCCAACAGTTGTGTAATTGATTTTTTTTTTTTTCACTGACGCATAAAAGAGGCTTTTGTCTGTCCAAAGAAGAAATACTGTCATTTCAAGAAAACTGTGTTTGTACTGTAAGTATGCACACTGAATCTCTGCCTGTGGCCAGTCACTCCCAGTGTGAGTTCCGAACTGTGCAAATTGATGTCAGGGGAATATACAGCATGTAAGTTAAAAGAAGGATGAATGCACTCATCAATAAGATGACAAAAACAACAACAGCCCTTGCATGTCTAATAATAAAAAATAAAAATAAAAACTAATATATATATATATATATATATATATATATATATATATATATATATATATATATATATATATATATATATATATATATATATATATATATATATATATATATATTGTCGCTAACATCAGACCAAAATTGCAAAAAAAAAAAAAAAAAAGTTTCCACACTATTCCCATACTCGTCTAGCACCCCTTATGCTCATCTGCCAGTGTCCAGAGTCCAGACACAGTATTTCTGAAAATAAAAAAAAACATATATATATATCAGTGACTGAATTTAATGATAATTATAATTAATTATTTTTAATTAAATATTATCATTATATTATTAAATAATTAATTATAATAATAAATGAAAGAAAATGAAAGAACAATAATAATTGTGCAGGAGACACACACTTCTAATTCAAGTTATTTTTTTCCTGAACGTCCACATGCAGAACATGTGTCTGCAAATTTGGTCAGATGGCTGTAAATTTTCATTCTTGCAGAGACAGACCAATGTCTTATAGTCTTAAAAACATTTTTTTAAAGTCATTTTACATGCAAAACTACAAAAAAAAAAAAAAAAAAAAAAAAAAAAAAACAATTAAATGCACAAAGCACTCTCTCTATCTCACGCACAAACTAAAACCTCAACATTATTTGACATTGAGACCACAAAATGCATCATCCTGCACATCGACTGGACACAGTAATTACAGAGAGATGCTTAATGGTGAGTAAGTGACCATGGTAACCAACCAGCACTTTTCTGCAAACTTCAAACCCTTTCCACACACCTGCCTAGACTCAAGAGGGCTTTTAACACAGGGAGGGGTGCCATTCTCTTCTCGCTCTCTCACATACATAAACACACAAACACAAATATGAACACAAGCAGAGCTGAAACATGCTGTAATAGCAAATTATACTGAATGGAAGAGAACAAAATAGCTGCAGCAAATTCAGTGGGGAGATGGATGGCTTGAGATGGGACGTGGTCATGTCAGTAGTCAGCATAATGGGAGCTGTCTCTCTACACTTAGATGGATCTCTTGGACTCCAGCTCAAGGCTGGTCTGGATTCAGTCACACTGCAAAGCGGCCAGATTTAAATGGAGCTGCTCACAGGCTTCGGGCCAGACCTGCAGACTACATCTCTGCATCTCCAGACAAAGCCAGCAGGCTTCTTTTCATTTCTCTTCCTCTCCGGCTTCCAAATGACAACAGTGTGCACAAATTTAACGAGCAAATGAGTTTCTCCTGTCCTCTCCAACACTTCACCCCCACCCTTTACACTTGCTGACATAGCATGAGTGTTTTGTGTGTGTTTTTCACTCACACAGACACTCACCTAGCTAAAATGGGACTTATTAACAGTGAAATCTCACTGCTGCCCACCCTGTTTCCTAATGACCAGCAGTGGTGTTCACGGGAGGCGCTCAAGCACCTGCCCCTTTAATCGTCCACGATTTCTACCAAGGGGGACCCCCCACCCATGACAGCAATTTCTATGGTCACGCCACTTCTCCCCTGCCCCTCCGGAGGTCTGTTCTCGCCACTGATGACCAGCATACATGCCACATTCTGCAGCTGTGACGCATCCAGCAGAATAGAAAAACAGCATTTATATAGGTGTGTGTGTGTGCAGTATAAATGAGTGCATTTGCTTCAGAGAGTAAACACTAGTGGTCTAATGTGGAATCGAACATTGTTATCCCTAATGGAGGACAGTCATTTGCTAATGTTAATTGGTAACATTAGTCTCAATCATTACCAATGTGTGGATATATATGGTATAATGACTTGTGTTAATGTGCATGTGTTAATGGTCAGTGCGTCCAGGTCGGCGGGTCATTGCCAGTCTCAGGAGGAGTCTCATCTTGGCTCAACTAATGCTAACAGACCTCCTACGGCTGGCACTAACTTTGAATGCGGTTTCATTGGATTTCATCAGAAATGAGCAAGATTTGCAACATTATGGAGAAGAGGACCACATGTGAGATTTCTCTCACCCTGCATAGTTTCAAATGGAGAGGCAGGAACAAGATTTTTTTTTTTTTCTTTTAAAGGCAATTTCAGTAAATGTCACACATTCATACACACACACACACACACACACACACACACACACACACACACACACACACACACACACCGTATTTGACTGCTATTTGTCATCTGTTCACTCTGCAAGGGAAAATGTTAACCCCATAATGATGATTTTTTTTTTTTTTTCTACTGAGGGACAAAATGTGTGTGTGTGTGTGTGTGTGTGTGTGTGTGTGTGTGTGTGTGTGTGTGTGTGTGTGATGTGGACTGTTGCCTTGTGCATGTCTTTTTTTTTTTTTTTAGTCAAGGACAATCTAAATTTGTGTGGAAAATAACTGTGAGCAGGTTCTTCAAATCTCCTA
Source organism: Cyprinus carpio (assembly GCF_018340385.1). Taxonomy (NCBI): domain Eukaryota; kingdom Metazoa; phylum Chordata; class Actinopteri; order Cypriniformes; family Cyprinidae; genus Cyprinus; species Cyprinus carpio. Next base: position 15,625,187 of record NC_056580.1, on the reverse strand, counting down.
CTGTGAGTGTCCACAACAAATATTGTGAAAAAATAAATAAATAAATACAATGAAAAGTGGTCAAAAAGTTCTTAATTTAACCTTTTCTTAAACTTCATTTTGATCTTTATTTTGAAAAAAAAAAAAAGTGTGAGTATTCATTGTTTTTTGTGATATTTTTTTTTTTATTACTATTTTAGCTACAACTTCCTGAATTCTGCATTAAATACACACCCAGTCCACACATCAGCTTTATTTATATAAAAAAGGCAGCCATCAGTGTATCAACTGTTTGAACATATTCTGAGTGATGAAAGGAGCAAAAAACATTTCAATGTGTGTTCACTCCCATCCTGAGAAAACTGATTAACTAATTATAGCTATACGCAGCTCCAAAGAACAGTTTGGGAGGAGCAGGTTTATACAATTTGGTTTCAATGATAAGAGTATATACACAGATGCTCACTCACTCCTTTAGATAGTTATTTTTGTTATTTTGCAAATGACAAAAATAAATAAATAAATATTTGCAAAATAACAAAAATAACTATTTAAAGGAGTGAGTAAGCATCTGTTTATATACTCTTATCATTGAAACTGGCCAAATTGTATAAACCTGCTCCTCCCAAACTGTTCTTTGGAGCTGCATATAGCTACAGTATAATTAGTTAATCAGTTTTCTCAGGATGGGAGTGAACACACATTGAAATGTTTTTTGCTCCTTTCATCACTCAGAATATGTTCCAACAGTTGATACACTGATGGCTGCTTTTTTAATAATAATAATAATAATAATTTTATTTTTATTTATTTATTTATTTATTTTTACGAAAATGGCTTAAATGGCTTAAGAAGCTTAAATAACTTACAGTTTAGATTCCAGAAAGCTGACAAAATTCATTCGTTCCAATACTTTCGATCACTGTTTATTCTGTTGCCTTGTTGAAACTTGTTTCTCTATCAACTATGGTACTTAAAGACATAAATCCATAAACACACATGCCATGCCAGTTCAAAAATCAGTTTGGAGATTTTAGTCATTCTCTTTTCAAGTAGGAGCTGTACTTGCATGACTGAAAGTACCTTCAGGGACATTGCAAAAATGTTTAGAGTGATAATGGACTGAAGACATCCTTTGGTCTTCAAAGTTTGTCTTCGGTGGACTACAGGCAATATCATTGACATTATTTACTTCAGTTGTCAAGCAGAGCAGCTGACAGATTCAAGTCAAGTCAGAGTAGTTTATTGTCATCTCTACTGATGAAACAACATACAGAAGGTCCTATCTTTAGAAGACTATCTTTTGATTTCTTTAGTGTGTTGCCTTTTTCCATTTCTTAACCATGTTTCGGCATTTTGGGATGGATGGTGGGGTCATGTGGTGTCACACATACACAAACACACTGCTCAAGAAAAGAGATATTACTCAGCTTAATACGGCAGTGACAGTTAACTAAATAAGCAATGGACTGCCAGTGTATCAGCGAGGTGATGCTGGTAGATTTATCCCTATGCCCATTGTTTTCTTTCTCAAAGGCCTGAAAGTATGACCCCAGATGTATGAGACTCTACTCGGCCGTTCTGTCAACACATACAGACATACACACACCAGAAAAACCAGACACGAGTCCCTAGTGTGTTTGCACACAGCTCAGAATAGAGCTGCACTGTCAACAGACGGAATGTTTTAATCAGAAAGCAAACCAAGCATTGACTTATGTGGACACACGCATGAACAAACATTAGGATATGATAAAAGTAAATTATTAAAGTATTAAGTATTATGCCTTCATGATTTATTTATTTTATTTACTTTTGTTTTCTTAATGTACAGATTCCTAATGTACAGATTTTTTTTTTTTTAATTATTATTTGTTTGTTTGTTTTACCATTGTCACGGAATCTTTTCATCATAACATTTTAAAACTATTATACAAATTATTAATAATGTTACTTTCTACATCTTAGAAATTATGATCATTTGAACAAAGAGTGAAATAAGCTATTTCAATATTTATTGTGTGAAAACAATTTAAAATTCCAGTTAAGTTATAACTGTTACTCAGTTGTGGTGTCATTTCTATCATAACTAAAATTAAGATCCTCTATATAGTAAATAATAACAACAAAGTTTTCTGAAAAATTACTTGTTTACAAACGAGGATAACAGTATTAATGAAAAACATGTTTGACATGAAATATGAAATGAGAGGAAAACATTTCCAATCAATCTGTAAAAAATAAATAAATAAATAAACAGTATAAAAGACATGATGATACATAAAATACTAGCTATAAAAAAACAAGTATCAGCTACTTTATTGCAATAATGCTGAATGTCACAGAATACTATAGTATACTGAGAATAATTCAATATATTATAGACATTGTTAGACGATAAATTAACTCCACATTGCCCATCGTTAAATAAACAAGCATAATCATAATTGTTTCATGTAGTTTATGTATTTAATATAAAATATAATCCAAAAACTTGATATGTTATGTCTATGGGAACAACATGTAGAGTATTATTATTTTTTAATTATGTAGCTTTTGGTCTGTGACTAAATATTTATTTAGTGTATATACAGAAAAGAATCGCCTCCCTTTAAAATAATCACATTGTGTTGCTTTGCAGCCTGAAATTAAGACTGAAATAGTTTTTTGTTTTATCCAGCTGGATTCACTCAGTGCAACTTATAACATCCAAGTGAAAGTTATACCACCAATATGCAATAAATAAACAAATACACACACACACAAAAACAAACAAACATCTCCCTGAGATAAAGTTGTTGTCAGGCACAAGTCAGGAGATGGATACAAAAAAAAAAAAAAAAAAAGCCTTTATCAATGCCTAGAAGCACTGTGTAGTCTTTTATTAAGTGGAAGGTATTTGGTACAATACAGACCATTCCTGGATCAGGATGAAAGAGCCAGGAGGAAACTCCTGCTACCAAGGCTACCAAGAGGCCGACAGCAACTCTGAAGCAGTTGCAGGAATTTATGGCAAAGAGTGGTCATTGTGTGGATGTGATATATTACAAATTCACAAATTCTCCACAAATGTGGCTTGTATGCGAGGACTGCAAGAAAAATAGCCAATCCTCAAGAAAGGCCACATGAAGTCACAACTGAGCTTTGCCAAAACACATTCAAAACAAGATTCTGAGTCAGGTGAGACAAAAATGGAATTATTTGGTCTTGATACCAAGTAATATGCCTGGCGGAAATCCAATACTGCTCACCATCCAAATAACAGCATTCCTCCAGTAAAGCATGGAGGTGGTAATATCCTGTTATGAAAGTGAAAAGTGACCAAAAAAAAGTGACTTGACATACAGCCAAGTATGGTGACCCAGACTCAGAATTTGTGCTCTGCATTTAACCCATCCAAAGTGCACACACAGCAATGAACACACACACACACCGTGAACAAACACCCGGAGCAGTGGACAGCCATTTATGCTGCAGTGCCCGGGGAGCAGTTGGGGGTTCGGTGCCTTGCTCAAGGGCACCTCAGTCGTGGTATTACCGGCCCGAGACTCGAACCCACAGCCTTAGGGTTAGGAGTCAAACTCTCTAACCATTAGACCACGACTTCCAAGTGGCCTAATGGTGAGGGAAGTTTCTCTGCAGCAGGGACTGGAGCACTTGTCAGGGTAAAAGCAAAATGGATGGGGCAAAATACAGACAAATTCTTGAGGAAAATCTGCTGCCCTCTGCCAGAAAGATGTCAATGAGAAGAAGGTTTACCTTCCAACATGACAAAGACTCAAAGCACACAACAAAACTCACCACACAGTGGTTGGAGAAAACGGTGAATGCCATCGCATGGCCTAGTCAGAGCCCAGACTAAAACTCTACTGAAATTCTGTGGAATGACTTGAAGACTGCAGTCCACAAACAGTCATCATCAAATTTAACTTCAGCAGTTCTGTAAAGAAGAGTTGGCAAATATTGCAAAGTCTAGATGTGCAAAGTTAGTAGAGACATAGACATATTCTAACAGACTAAAGACTGTAATTAAAGCAAAACGTGGTTCAACAAAATACTGACACCAGGGGGTGATGCTTTTTCCAACTCAGTGATTCTATTTTTATTTATTCATTTATTTTTTTCTGACATGTTGGTGTTATAACTTTCACTTGGCTGTTTTAAGTTGCAAATAAGAGTAAATACAGATGGATATATATATATGAAATCCATGTGGAGGACATGTTTAGGTGTTCATAGGTCTCTGAAGAAGCAAGTAGAAGAAGTAGAAGTAGAAGAAAGCGCAAAAAAAAGATAATGGTATAATTGAGGGCAGAAGTACAAAAGACTGCGAGTGGAGCTTGTGTATTACTATAAGAGCCAAATGAGACCTACACTCACATAATGAGTAAAAGACATACTGAACACAAATCAAATACATTCAAACACACCCCTCTCTCTCACACACACACATTTCACCTGCCCGAAATGTAATGAATAATCACTACTGCTGAATTTATTTCTCACTCAGATCTCAGGCTTCAGCATTTTAAGTCTTTCCGCAGTAAGTTGCTGCCAAGTTCAACAAAGTGCTAGAAATAATAATTAGTTGCCATAACAACGGCAACTGGAAAGGGGGGTAGTTATGAAGACTAAACAATACGGAGAGAAATCAGTACCAGGAACCATTTGCATTTGAAGTGTGAAAGTTAGCACATATCCGCGTGTGCACATGTGCGCACTCACGTGTTTCTGATCCTTTAGGAGTCTGAGAGTGGCGAATGCATTACAAACAACAAATCTGAACAGGAATTTTAACATAAACATAATAAATACAGGCAAGACGGAGGCGAGGCAGACAGCACATTGATATCTGAATACTTTTATGTGGTGACTTTCGGCCCATCTCGGTTTTATTTTCACGTTCTTTATGGTGAAATCCTCCATGTTACCCATCGAGACCATTAAAACCTTTTCTCATTGTGGGCCGGCCCTGATGACATTAAAATCTAGTCTTTAGGACGAATGGGAAATAGCGAGGAAGTGAGACAAGGGGAAGGGAGGGAAGGAGGAAGATTAAATGTTATTACAACAGAGGGACATCCAATAGGAACATATGCCACTAATGCTATCAGATTTCCCAGGGCATGCTGGGAAAGCACATCGAGAGTCTCTTCAGATTGCTCGCCGCTAACAATACATTGACAATCTCATTTACACAGAGCCCTGCTCAGAGAATGCTTATCTAATGAAGTCATATGCATTTATTTTCTCCATGTGCATCTGAGTTTTCTGGCAGCGCAAATGTAACCAAGAGCAGGTGCACTTTGACAGGAAACAAAAGATATGAAGCAGACGGGTCCATTTATTGGATTTGATTATTTAAATAAAAATGCTCAATGCATTTAATATATCTCAGCTACAATATATCAAAAGATACAAAGACACATGATATAGCTAATGTGAAAAACAGACCAATCCTTAAAAATCGAGTCACTCTCAGCTGAAATTCCTTCTGTTTTTAATCCCAACCAACATTGTGAAAATATAGCCAAGTGAATTTCTAAGAAATAGCCATTCTGCAACAATGTTGCATATAATTAAGACCTGCCTTTGTTAGAATCTATGGATTGGTCATTTGTGCTACAAAAAGAGTAACAGTGTTATCATCTTCAACTGTTGCTAGGAGCACACAATTCATGTATTCAGTTGTCATGGTGATATTAATGTTTTTTTTTTTTTTTTTTCTGCTGCAGCTCATTGATTTGTTGTTATAAAGAGTATTTTTGTGGCTTTTGTGTTAAACGGCAGTAATTACAATGGCAAGACCCTCAGGAACAGAACGAATCGGACTGCCTGAAGAGGACAATCAGGATTTTCTCACCGTGGTGTGAGTGTTGAAGAGCTCCCAGATGTGATAATAACAAAAGCAACTGATGCACACAGCAATGAGTTTACAAGACGTCTTGCTCATAAATGCACATGCCGATCTGTCCTCTCACTTGGCAGATGCTGAAGCGTCAAGGGGGGTGATTATCCATTCCAGATGAACACACACATACACTCGCATGTGGCGACACAGATGCCCTACAACGAGCAGGCATTGTCACCACGATCTGCCAGCCACCTTTGGCTCAGAGGATGCCAGAAGAGCAAATGTTATGGTGTTTCATGCCACTCCAGTTCCACAGGGGACATTAATCATGGGGCACCCAAGGTGGACAGGAAGTGTGACTTTGCAAAAGGTGAGGCCTGTATATGAGTGAGTGATGTGAGACTCTACACTGGAGGAAGAAAATTAAATGAAGAGAAAATCTACCCATTCTTCAGAGAAAGACAGAGTTTATTCTGCTTTGAGTAATATAGCAACACAGCACAAGACAGAATATCAGTATTTTCTATTTGTATATTAATATAATATATACATAGTTTAGTTAGTATAATATGTTATATACAAAACATTAGTATATTCAGTATAGTTAAAAAAGGCCACATTATGTCTAAAATTTAAGCTTCACATCAACTTCTGTTAAATAATGGACTTTCTATTAATCAAAGAATCTTAAGCAACACAAACCCAAATCTTACTCTCCTCTATTAATCTGAGTAATGAGAAGCCTGTTAATCAACTTTTTTTTTTTTTTTTTCTCTCTCGGTCAAGGTGGGTTTGGGAAACAAAACAGATGCATCAAACACGCAAGACTAAACATGCATGATGCATATCTTCTTAAAATAACCAAGACCAGCACAGACTCAACCAAAACAAAAAAGAAATAAATAAAAAAAAGATCTCTGATATGGAGAAAACAAGATTCAGAAAGAAGTGTAGTATACTTTTGATTTGATTTTAAGTGTGCTGGTACTTTTTTATTTTATTATTCTATTGTATTGTATTGTCTAAAAATATTTATTTGTGGGGAGAAAAAGTCAAACCCTTTTCCATATTTACTCTACACATTTTCATCAGATGAATTTTATCATTGTTCATCATTCTGTCATTTTCTTCTGCTAATTTTTCTTGACAGTTGTATTTAGACACCTTGTACACATCTTCAATGACAGTATATTCATATTTTATTTAATTATTATGTGTCTAAGCCAAAATTGCATTCATGCCGTCTGTAAACTTTGTAAATGTGAGACACTTTTTGTGTTTGTCACTGATGTTTCAATAACACAAACTGTCTGCTCTGACTAATAGCGCCACATCTCAGAATCTGTTTCACTGCAAAAATATAATTTATGTGACATTTTCCCTTCATGATCTGCATCATTGTTGATGTCACACTTTCTCAGAGATGACAAGTGTGTCAGTTTACTAAATGATGATAAACCGTGGACCATGGAATGTCTTTATATAAAGCAAATTATACTTTAAACTAGACTAATTGTAACATACATTCATACATACATATTTATATATTTATTTCCAAGTGATATAAACTGTGTTGCATTTTTTAACAAATGTGCATAGACTGTCATGCATAAGGCCCACTAAGGCATTCACGCATAAGGTCATCACTAAGATAGGTCATGTCAGCAACAAATGAGTCTGTCCATCCCATGAGAATACCTTCCATCCCAGCATCTAGCAGTCAAGCCATGTGAGAGTGTGAAGCTTCTGTCCTGGTCTGTGTTTCTAGTGTCCAATCAGAGTGTAGTATGTCGAACATCAGTCTCTGTCAGAGCAGCATCCTTATCGCTTATGTCCTGTTTAAACCTACAAAAAGCTGTCTTCGAGAGAGAGAAAGCATGTGTGAGAAAGACAGAGAGTGAAAGGTGGAGGTAGGGTAAAACAGACACATGCCTGGAGAGGAGAGAGAAAGAGAGAATCCAGATAAGACTAAGAGAAATGGAGGGAAGGGGAACGATAACAGAACAAATTTCAGCGCAAGCTAAAAGCAACGCTAAAGACAGATGCTTGGGGGGACAGCAGTATTCTTAAAGATGATGTGTGTCATTTTTTTGGATGTTAGCCTACTTTTCCCTATCCTAGTTTAACAGGAGACAATTACATGCATAATCCATTTGTAGGTTGACTTCCTAAAGAGCGTAAAAACTTGGACATTATTTAACTTGTCAGTAACCTGGATTTAATTTCTATTTTGTCATGCTGTAAGTAGCCCACCTACAGCGAAGCCTAATTTCAGCAGAACATATGTACGAGTCCACACAGACCACATAATATCCATATATGGGTGAATGGAATGGAATGGATGGATAATACATAACACTGATGATCATAAAAAAAAAAAAAATAAAAAAAAAAATATATATATAAAGTATATAAATCTACTGTAATATTATTTCACAATATTCATGTTTTTACTGTTTTTCTATTTTATCAAATCAATTCAGCCTTGAGTATAAGTCGTCTCTGTAGTGTACATACATACACAAATAACTCAAATTAAAATTTTGAATAAAAGGTCAATATTATTGCATACAGTACTATCACATGCTGTTTGTGATTGGGTGAACTCACAAATGGGCGGGGCTTTGTAACAAATGACCAATAATGGAAACAGTGATATACAGGTACATGACTGACAGCACTTCTAATTTAAAAGCACTGTTGTACACAGAGTGCTCAGAGACTGGCAGGAAGTTAATGGAAGTCTGTCATGACTTATAAATCATAAAATTTGGTGTTCATAATCTTGTTTCTTGCTTATTGCCCTCTGCAAACATTGTAAACTGACAGTTTTACTCAGCTTATTCAATTATTTTAATTTAATAATTTCAATGTTCAGTAGAAGTTTGAGAAACATTTAATAGCAACAACACAGACAAAATAGATCCTAGTACATTCTTGTAATAAATGATAAGCGAGATCTGTGCTTTCTAAAAAGAACACACACACACTCCTGATTGCTGATCAGAAGGTCAACCCTCGCTGTAAAGTGTGGTGTCACCCCAGTGTGAGGTGCTTTACGGCAGGATGCTATGTGCACTTAATCTAGTTCATGACCAAACAACTTCTCAAGGTCTCCATAACTCCTCCTGAAGGATCTGCATTTAATGCATGGACAGCATTCACAATGTGTGAATGTGACTGTGTGTGCGGAGGTCTTTCCACCTCCAGTCCTGTCATTTTTCATGCAATGTTTCTGCATTAACACACCACCGGATACATGCTACCTCCTTTCACCTGTCCTGCATGGCTAGGGATGTTGTGGGCAGGACGTGCCCCGTGTACATGAGTATTTATTACCATAGTTGCGTATATGCACCAGTATAAGACCAGGAAAATTAAGTAGAGAGGAAAAGTTGAAGCATCTGTTCTGGTAATTTAGTGACGGCAATAAGAACGATCCTTGTACCCTCACATACCTAGGCCGTTGTTCATAAGCCTCCTGGTGCATTCAGGGAAATAATACATGTATAAAATTTCTCCTAGTGGAGATGAAGAGAGATATAATAACAAATAAGCCGCCTTCTGTTGAGATGTAAAAATTGGTAAAGTAGAATTGCATCAAGGCAGGGAAGAGCGAGTTTGTGTTGGTGCATATCTGGTCTATTTCACTAGGATGCTGTAGATGCTTTCACTATGCCGTATTACCCTCTTTATTTCTCTTATTTAACATTTAAACAACTTTTTACCAGTGCGATCTGCCTGAGAATGCAATGTCAACAGTCACAGGTGGAGGATGAACTGAAGTTCAGTGCTGAAGTCTAGTAGGTTGAGGTGCTTCCCATTCATATATCCACTATGTTTGCCAATGATCTTAGGTCTGATTAAAGTTTGGATTTGATTTGAAACTGATCATATATTAGCAGTTACCAGCGCATCCCAAAGCAGCAACAAACCACCTATGACAACACAGGAGCCCAATAATAACAAGAAAATGAGTGAATTAAAAAGACCTGGTGAGCAGACAGATGGCAGCAGGTAATACAGTCAGTATGTTTTTTTTTTTTTTTTTTTTTTTTTTTTAGTCTGGTCCACAAAGTCAGTTTAAAGCTAACATCTGGTAGCAAGCCACATATACTCCATTATGACAGAAGATATCCTGAGATTACGGGAGGAATGATGACCATATGTGACATGTTTTACTGCATACTTGTCTTATTTGGACATCGTTGCTCCTGCAATCTCAGCTGAAGAGTAAAAGAATCAACACTTTCAGCTTTCGCAAATCAATACTTTAGGTTCTGTGATATGAAGTCATTTATAAAAACAGTTTCAAGACTGAATGTTGATTGGTCAATAAAGCATCCGAGCCATGCTAAAATACACCATAGAGTAACACATATGGCACAAAACAATTTCTGCACTGTGACATTTCCACGCCAGTTCTCATTACTAATGTTCCAGTTATTGTACTGTTAGCTTTGTTTGTAATTCTCATTATTCTCACGAGATTCATCCACTGGGTATAGCTACAGAACAGAATTGATTTAAGCAAATAATATTAGGCACTTTTACAGGTTGTAAACATAGCAAAGCTGCTTTTAATTAATAAAGAACACTTTAAAGTGGTTGTTCTGCCATATAATTTCAATGTAATTTTGTAGGCTGCCTTTAATTTTCCCTTGAGTGATTTTCAAGTGGTGTATCTTAAACATAATTGAAGGGTTCTGGAATTTTATTTTTATTTTTTTGCTACTGTTTGCAGGTGGGCGGAGGACAGAATCGAGGCTTTTACTGCAAAGTTCAGCTCTCCATGGAAAACCAGTGAGAGAACCACCACTCCTCAGATGCTCAGATCCATTTAAATGCCTGAGACCGAAAATAGCAGACATGGAGAGTAATTAGGCTTTCATCCGTATTACATATTACATATTACAGTTTATATATATATATATATATATATATATATATATATATATATATATATATATATATATATATATATATATATATATATATATATATATATATATATAGTACATTTATGCTATAGGATTGCTAAGATGAAATCCTCATTATATATATATATATATATATATATAAAATAAAAAAAAACAACAGAAAAAAACAAAAACAAAAATGTAAATAATAAAAAGCCGAGAAAGGAACCAATAGGTCTCGAGTCTTAAACACTGCCTTCACCCCTCAACACAATGTCAACAGCTTCCTGAATGTTAATTATACATTGCATTGTGACTCTTGTGGGGTGTATGTGTGTGTGTGTGTGTGTGTGTGGGGGGGGGGGTCACACCTGTCTATGTGTGGTTTAGCATCGCTAATGCAGCGATAATTAGGAATGTAATCTGCATGAAATCAGCCACTGAATTAAAAATGCTTCTATCGTCTTCCTACTGCAGTTAAGAATGCTGTTAAGTGAATGTTTGGCATTGATGTGTCGAGGGAGGTCGACAAGTCATGAGCTTTGTCATGCCGCTTGTGTGATGTGTGCTTTGCCATCCCTCTTTCTTCTGTCTTTTATTCCCTCCCTTTACTCATCTTTTACATCATTCTTCCTGTCATTGTTACTGTAGATTGCGTGATGGGTCGTAATGTCATAAACAAATAAGTATAGATAAATGAGTGAATCAAATTATTCATAAAAAAAAAAAAAACATGAATTCATTTGGAAACCAAATCATCAAATTATTTACTCAAACAATTTGTTTAAAAACAATGAATAATTCAGGAATGAAACATGGGACTAGTTAAATTCAGTACCACATTCTAATGTACTATTCTTAATATTTATTCCCTACTATGGCAGAAATAGTCAGAGTAGCATGCTAGTATGCAGTTCCAAATTCAGCAATTGTCTTTATGAGTGAGTTACTGAATCATTCTCTCCACTATTTCCACTATTTCCATTCTCTCAAACCATTCAGTATGAACACGTGACTGTGCTTATGAATGAGTTGTTCAATTTATGGATTCAAAAACATAAATTCAGAAACTAAACAAGTGACTATTTATGAATCATTGTTATTGAATAATTTATTCAATCAATTCATTCAAAAACATTTATTCATGATAATAATAAATAAATAAATAAACAAACAAACAAACAAACCAAGGGGCAAGTCACTGAATCATTGCCTCAAACATTTTGTTAAAACACACTTGTTCAGCAACAGAACAAGCAACTCTTCATCAGTGAGTCACTGAAAAACTAAAATATAAAGGCTGATTTATATGGTTTCTTAAGACTTTAAATATTATCATAAGAACTATTTTTATGGAGTTTTATACAGTAGTTCTGTTTTTTTTCCTTTATGAAACTTGATAGGCCCTGGTCATTGTATGCTTAATTCCAAACTTCTCCATTACTGTTACAAAGAAAGTCAGTCATTCATTTGGAACAATGTGAGGGTGAGTAAATGGGACAGAATTTTCATTGTGAGTAATTTGTTCCTTTAATATTCTGTTGCTCTGTGTGGGATCCTCTCTGTGGGAAAAGTAGCAAAGAGAAATCTATTCAAAGACGCCTGTATGAGTGGCTTTCAGCGTCTCTCTGGAATGGATGTGAATCCCTGAGATGCATTGTTGCCACTCTGTCAAAACAAATTTAATAACAAATTCTCCCACTCTTTCTTTCAACATCTCATTCCATCTTTCTTTCTCAATAATAATTGGGGTGAGGATTGGGGGTGAGCTTTTGGGAGACAAGAGTATTTGTAATCAGCATCGTCTCTTCTGATTTGAATTCATGTTGTTGGAAACAGCTGCAGCAGGATGGGTGGAGATGTTACTCCCTTCTTCTTTCTCTCTCTATTATATTCTAGCTTTTCTCCTCAGAGGAGCACTGATATTTCCACCTGGCTGCATGCAGAAGACGCGCCTTACATCCGAAGAATCAGGCATGAAACACTCGCTGCTTTCACCAAACCCTGTGCGGCAGAGCAAAGGATTGTGGGATACATTGCACGACAGGAAGACAGGAATAAAGACAGAAGGTAGTGATTATGAGCTAGACGGATGAGAGAGAGCGAGAGAGAGAGAGAGAGAGAGAGAGAGAGAGAGAGGGAGAGAATGTGAAAATCACAGCAGACAGTGTCTTCATTTAGCCTTTTGTCTAAATGCCAGTTATTCCCATTGCTGAACCTTGGATCGGTCTACTGAGAATCATTCAGTCTATTCCTGTCTAATACCAATTCATCTCTCTCTTCCTCAAAGAGACATGTTTAGACTGCATTACCGTAAGCATGTGCATCTTTAAATGTCACTGCCTATTGATGGCGGCTCTGGAGCTCTGTCCACGAAAAACAGAATTAACTTGCTTCACTCGTATCTACTATACACTTTGAGAGCATTATTATTATTAAAATTTTGTCACTCTCTCTGAAAAACACTTTCCTGTCACATTCATGAATACAGTGCACCATATATACATTATTTATATACTATTATAGTTTTAGCATTTTCTAGTTTTAGCTTTTTTCTAATATTTATATTCTATTCCACAAAAAAATGTTTTTTTAATAGTTTAAGTTAAAAACAACATCATTGTATAGTAACGTTTAAAATTGGTCACAAAAGTAGTCATTCTGAGATTTAAGTCAAATCGTGGCATATGAAGCCTCATTGTGAGGTCTCATTCTGACAAATTAAATCTCATTGTAAGATATCTTACTGTAAGACAACTTCAGACGGTCGCATTGTGAGAAGTAAAGTCACACTCTGACATAAACTGACATCGGTACATATAAATAAAGTGCCTCATACACTTTCTTTATGTTATCTTGAGTGCGTGTTTATATGTTTACATATTGCGTCCACGTCTCAGGTTGTGCTGTCACCTTGAACAAATCATAGTGGTGTAATACCCCGGGCCGCAGATCTACAACAGCTCTGTGTGTGAGAGTCGGTATAATACCTGATTCTGTGTCAGGTTAGGAAATGAATCAGTGTAAGCCTGGGCTAAGCAGCTCTCTCTCCCGCTTTCCTGCTCTGTTATCATATTACACCGCTGATAGATGTTCCCTCCAACCCTGAAGCTAAAAGATTAATTTGTTTAAGCAGAGCCCACTGCATTGACCTTGGAAAAAACTCTCCCTCTATCCCCTGATGTGTGCTTTCTGTTTGACCAAAGAGAATAATAGACATATCTTATAGTATTTTGAATCAGAAAACATTTGGTGTGTGGGGGGGTATGATAACAATTTTTAGCCCCTATGGTGCAACATTACCATAATCTGACAAAGGGTTTCCATTTGCAGACAATTACTGTTCACAGCCTTAGAAAGCTTCAGTGAGCCTGACAAATGCTCAACAAGGAGACTATGCTGGGGAGAGTTAGTTTTTGTGCTGACAACGAGTAGAAACAATTACTGAAAAACAGGTAAATTAAACTGTTTTAAAATAATTGCCTTCTTGCCACTGGAAGATAACCCTCAGAGACCTTAAGTGCTCACATTAATTTGTATTATTAATCCCCCCCTTTTTAAACATGTTTTTAAGAAGCCACTGGTTATAAAAATCATGAAAAACCATGATGTTTACGCATATTTTCTTTTAGGCTGAAAAAGAAAAAAGTGCTGGAAAATTGTAACAAAAAATTCAACACTTTCATATACAAACACATATGCTTTGACTTTCTTGTGAAGTCTTCCCTTAAAGCTAGAAGGCTCAAATTTGAATTCATTAAGCTGGAAGCAGTCCACTGCATATTTAAAGCACAGTTGCACTGACCTCTGTAAAAGCCTTCTTAGTACCAAGAGCGCTGAAACTTCAGTATGTTCATTTCAAAGCAGTCCTCTGACATACTCTAGAGTTTCACTAGGGTACACAGAAAATCATCAGAAATGTATTTATAATTTACTCTGTTGAGTGAATATCATTTAAAGACTCACAGCTGCATTTCTACCTGATTCTCATATTTACAAATGTACATCATTTTAGTGATCATATTTCAAAATATTACTGTTTTTACTTTTATTTTTGATTAAATAAAAGCAGTCTTCATGAGCATAAGAGACTTCTTTCAGAAACATTAATAAAAATAAACCTGGGGACACAGGGAATTATTATTATTATTTTTTTTTTGTAAACTATTGCAATTTTGCTACTTTGAGGGTTATACAGACACTGCTATCACCGGACATATTCTCTTAAAGAGAGTGATGTCACTCATGTTATATTTTCTGAATACCCTGTCAAAATCGATTCTTAGTGTCCAAACCCTTAAACCTGCAGATTTTGGGTTTCTGTCATCTGTTAACACTGATCGTCTCATTCTCTCTTTCCACCTGTCAGGGGATTTTTTAAGCTCCATTAATTTTGTCTTCATCTCTTACAACTTGCTGCCAGTGTATGATGTTAGAATCAACTAGTATGACTGCAAAACTGTCATTAGTTCATCTCAGTTCTTACTGTAGTTCACACATATGTTATTGAAACATAAGCTTAACTTACAGTTTTTAAAATTTCAGTGTTTCCTGATTCAAGCAGATATAAACAAAGCTGTTTACTGTATGTGAGTTTTATCAAACCCCAAGACTACATATGGCTCTCTACAGCACACTGTTCTCTCAAATTGTCCTCTTGTTAGCAAATTAAAACAGCACACTTACAAATTGAGATGAATAAAGCGATTAACAGTATGACATTCCCTCTTACCTCAGGGACAAATATGAATGGATGTTTTGATTTTAACTGGCTTGTGTAACAGCCATTGATTTAAACTGTTTCATTAAGTGATCTGCCATCATTTAGCAGGTATATTGGGCAACGCTGCCTGCTACACTATGCGGTTTTGATACTGAGCCTTTTACACATCGATTGAGCCCCTTATGGTTCATCGTACTGAAAATCTTTACAGACAAAGGAAAAGGTCAAGCACAGACTTTAATACATCAACTAGGTGGCGGCAAGGAAGGGAGGCATATGAGTGTGAACCGTGAACTGAAGTACTTCCATTGACAAAATGCTAACATAACACACACACACACACACAAGCAACATGGCAATTCAAATCCCCTCAAATTTATAAATCAAACGGATTTTAAATTCATATGTATATAGTTTTTTAACTCAAATATATATGCACACACATACACACTCAAATTAATTCCCTTGTCACATCTGAGGTTGATGTACATGTCTAGTGTTATGCAGATCAGTGGGCGTTGAGATGAGGTGCGGGTGTCAGGATTGATTCCACCTTTCCATCCGAAGGGTCGTTAGAGATAAAGTAACCACTCTGCTGTCACTGATGAATTACAGTTTGCATAACCAATCATTTCGGGCCTGACAGACAGGCAAATGACAATGTATGGAGAGAGGAGCTAGATGTGACCTCACCACCCAACATCCAACACCTGAACAGAGCTGAGGGCTAATACTAAGCAGGCTTCAAATTATTGTTTTAATAATAATTTAATTTATTTTTATTCATTGTGTTTTTCATTGCTTGTTGCCTATGTGGTGAGAAAGAGAGAGTCGAGAAAATGAGGACTGTCAGTTGTGATCAAGGATGGTGTAAGTGGGACTCGGATTTAATTTGCTGGACTGGGCTTATACTTTCCTAATTGGGTTTTCTACTCATTGCTATGATGATTGTGTATGTGTACATATTTCATAAAACAGACAGGATTAATCAGTGCAAGATAAGTGTGATAGGCGACCAATTATTTTGTGCCATCTGAACTTCAAGGCTTCTCAGGTCAATAAAGAAAAGAAAAACAACTAGTATTTAAAAATTAAATAAGACTAAACAAGACTAAAACAACTTTTATTTTCTCCCTACATTCTGGGTTTTCATACAGTGTAAATTTTAATATGCACTGCTATATATTACTGACCAAAGAATATATACATTGTTTGAAAACCCAGATGTGTACAATGACAGTTTATAGTAACAAAGGTTGAAAAAAATAAAATAAAAAATATCATAACTGTTTGTTAACATTAATATGAAATGTAAGTGATATGGTGTGCCACAGGGCTGCGTACTGAGCCCTCTTCTGTACCTTCCTGTTCCTGTTTATGGCTCCAACAAGATAAGCAAATTCGCAGATGACACCACGGTGGTAGGTCTGATCAAAGATGATGATGAGTCAGCCTACAGGGAGGAGGTGCAGCACCTGGCTGTGTGGTGTACCACCAACAATCTGGAACTAAACAACCAGAAGACAAAGGAGATCATTGTGGACTTCAGGTGGACTAGGAGTCATGCACACACCCCCATCTACATCAATGGAGCTGTAGTGGAGCATGTTTTGAGTTTCAAGTTCCTTGTCATCCACATCTCTGATGACCTCACCTGGTCCCTAAACACATCCACCCTGGTCGAAAAGGCACAGCAGCGCCTTTACTTCTTACGGAGCCTTAAGAAAGTTCACCTGAGTCCCAGGATCCTTGTGGAATTCTACCGCTGTACCATTGATAGCATGCTCACAAACTGCATCTCAGTGTGGTACAGCAATTGCTCCACATCTGACCGCAAAGCACTCCAGCGGGTAGTGAAATCTGCTCAACGGATCACCGGCACCCAGTTAACTACTATTGAGAACATTTATCAGGGCAAGGGCAAGGGCAAGGAACATCATCAAGGATGCCTCACACCCTAACCATGGACTTTTTACCTTCCTTCCATCCGGCAGGCGTTACAATAGCCTACGCTCTTGTACTAGTAGGCTCAGGAAGAACTTCTTCCCCGAGGCTATGACCCTTCTGAACTCCACACCACCAATCTAACCTGCACCTGCTTTCTTACTGCTTTGGTCACAGTACTTTACAAACATATATTTGCACTACTCATATTTTGCACATACTGTACATTATTCAAGCTATTACACTGTACACTGTCTAACATTGTTACTGTACAAACACAGTAAACTATTTCTATAAAAATATTATTGCACTACTGATATTTTGCATAGAATGCATTGTTGAACAATACTATTGTACACACAATCAACTGTATTTATTACCACTGTTCTTACGTTGCTGCTGTTAATAATATACATATAACCCTACATTTCACTCCTATTTATATTCTGTACATACTCTGCTTAATATTGTATATAGCAACTCCACTGTACATACTGTAAATCATAGCTTCACTTACTCTGCCCTTATTTGTATATAAAACTCTATATTCTTGCACTTCTGGTTGGATGCTAACTGCATTTAGCTCTGTTCTTGTACTCTGCATAATGACAATAACGTTGAATCTAATCTAATGGAATAAATCATGAAATGGCAAACTTTTCATAGCTGTGCAAAATAATCCTTTCAAATTTGAACTTTTTGACCTAAAGAATAACAGTGTCAAACTCCATATTGATGGTGAGTCACAGACAATCTGAGACTGATAGGACATTGTTATTATCATTATTATTATTTTTTTCTTGTTGAGGAAATTGAGAGGACAGCAGGTGTTTCCACAATTAGATGAATATGGTAGAATGAATCAGGGTTATATACTTAACTTGTTTTCTCTGCTATGCTAACCATCATAACAAACAGAGCTACAATAAAGAGCGAGCATTGCTATTGGCTAGTCGAAAGGCAAACCGCACACACACATACCCACAAACACACAATAATATATTTGCCTGCCGATTGGCCGATTGGTTCATTTATGATGCATCTTTTGCTGGACCTGAAAGCTGATGATAGAAACCTTTTCACTTCAAGAGCTATGCAAAACCCAAATAAGCTAGCATTCATTTTCTTTTTGAAAGAAAATAAGTAGTAATACATTTAGATTAAATATAAACCATTGTGCATTTACCTTGACTTGTACTTTTCTTTTGTTGGAACCCTACAATAAATCATGTTAATTCTGCTTTTATATTGTTAAGCTGTCAAATTATCATGTAAAGCTCCTTGAATGGTTCTATTTTTGCTACCTTGGCACTCAAAAGATAAAAAAAAAATATACAAAAAAACTTCACAAGTGCAAAATGACGTCACACAGCAGTCCAACTCTACTAAAACTCTCTAGCCAATGGTGAAACAGTGTCCGGGAGAATTGTTTATTCCAAGGCATTCAAAAGCAAGGACAATGGGGTTTTCCTGGCCCAATTAGGGTAGAGAAAGTTGGGCTAGATTAAAAACCAGAGCGGAGAACTTCATCCCAGAACTCAAGCTAATACAGCTAACAGCTGGACAAATTGTGTTTGAGTGAGAAGCGCAAGAAGAAATGAACAGGAAATTAACATAGAAATGCAGTAGGGAATAATTCATGGTTTTATATGGGAATAAAGAATAAATGGAGCAATTTTCCTCCAGACAAGGTGACATTAAAAATGTCAGCTGTAATTGCGTGCGAGTTAGTGCAGCTAAAAGAGCTTAGCATTATGGGTAATGAGCAAGCAGAGCTATCATTAACATCAGAGGCCCACTGGAAGCCTCTGTTCGGTTTTGAAGCTGGTGCTTTAAGGTCAACACAGATCTTGAAGGCGTTTGGAGGAAAGTTTGCAGCATCGGGTTGGTTTCTGAATGGAAAAAACAGGTTTTCAGTGACCTTCATCTTAAAGCGAGCGACCACATCTATGAGAATCATGAGCGGAAGGGTCAAACGATCATGTTCTTGCCGTTGGGACTAAAGCTTTTGTATAGCTGCGGCCCTTCTCAACGCATCAGCAAATGTCACGGACGAGGAGCACCTACTTCCTTGACCGCATTGGGCCTCATAGGTTGGCTGACATTCTGCTTGCTTTGACATTTGGTTTGACACACAGTGAAGGTGCACAGTGAAAAGTTTCAGAAAATGTTGCTTAAGGCTTTATTTTGACAAGAACCTCAGATTGGTTGAGCTGATCTCTGTGACCTCCCGAATCCATTTCCTCTGTAATGGGGTCCCAACATTGAGCGCCAACATTTCCTGTCTGTCCCTGACCTTACGCATTTCTCACACACACATACAGGAAGGTGAGAGGATATCAAAGCCCTAATCTAATGCACCGCGTAGGAGAGTCACTGACACTGAAGGTTTCTTCAGGTTTGCTGAAACGTCACTATTGCGTTTTTCTCTCAGGTGCTCTGGTGAGAGGAGTGGAAGTGATGTCTCTGAGCTGCACTGCTCAGTGCTGTCTGGAGAGTGTACTGAAAGACAGATGACAAGAGAAACGGACAGGAGGCACCAAACCAGACAGATGGAGAAGCAAACAACCAAACAAATACATATATAAAGACTACTTCAAAATAATAATAAATACTATAAAATACTACTTGAATAGTACAAAAATACTACTGTGGCAAATAAATTTAGTTATGCCAATGTTAAAAAGAATTGTGTGTACTAGTTAATTTTAATTATCTGAAATGAATAAAGTAGCAAAAATCTATTTTTTTTTTTGAGAGAGAGTTGACAGCAAAATAAGACCAACATAAACAATGAATGACAGAGGGATATATCCCAATTGTATTACACTATGTGTTATCATCATTGACATTCACTGGCATCACTACAACATCAATATCTGAGCTAATTCTATATTTAAAACTTGTGTGAATTTGTCAAGCACACACCATGAAGATCCACAACAATCATTCAGTTTTGATCGGAGCTGGATATGCGAGAATCTGGTTAATATCTTTCTGCTGCAGAACATTAATCTGAACCTCGGTGTCATGGAGGGAGGTGGGCACGGGGTCGTCTGTCCTCTTTAAGGTCTTCCTCCCATTAGCCCAGACTCATCAAGGAGATTAATCGAGCCCCAAGCGGGCCAGTCCACACATTTGTCAGGCCACTCATCCACTAATACCATCCTTACGATCCTTTCTCCCTTCTTAGTTGTACTATCCCTGTCTTTTTTCACTCTAAAGACATAGGAAGGTCAGTCCAAGCATAAGATAGACAGGGACGGTTGGGACGTGAATCATGGATTGTCCTGAACACTTCATGATGGAGTTTATGTACTTTTGTTAGGAGGCATTAATAACAGTGTTGGCCAAACAAAGAACACTGAGAGAATAAAAGACACTGTTAAGTGACATTTACATAATTAAGCTCGTATGGAAATCAATACGGATACAGGAGCTGAAAATTTGTCGCAATTTCTGATATTTGCAAAGACACCAGTAAAATTGTTATGTACATTATGACAGATATGACTGCAGGGTTAAGGTATAGCCAGTTAGCATGACCCCAATTAGCCCTTGGTGCTGTAACTACACTATCTGAGCCCCAAAATCCATCTTTCTCCATTAACAACCATTCAAAAGACAACGAGACAGCTAGCCAGAGCGCACTTGTGACATACAACAGTCGTCCTGCCTCA